>NW_006399999.1:3232238-3237355 GCF_000299155.1 Elephantulus edwardii
AAGCAGCTTGAACTTCTGCCTTCATCACCATAGGCTCTTGCTCAAATGTTATTTCATTAAATTCTTCTGTATCTGCCAATTCCTTTTGATACAATGACTCAGTATATTCCTTCCATCTTCTTTTAATACTTCCTGGATCGTTCAATATTCTGCCTAAAGCATTCTTGATTATAGCAACTCTCGGTTTTAATTTCTTCTTCAGTTCCTTGAATTTAAGAAACGCTGAATGAGTTTGGCCCTTTTGATTTTCCAACTCTAGCTCCTCGCACATTTCATTATAATATTTTGCTTTGTCAGTCCAAGCTGCCATTTGGTATCTTCTGTTCAGCTCTTTTGTATCTTGAATTCTTTCTTATAATTCAGGTTAGTAGCATAATGCAATCATTAAGTCAGTACAGCTGCTGACATGTCCTTGCAGGCACCTCAGCCTTCGGTCTCACTGTGTTGGTCCAACAAATTATGGCTGTTCTCCCCACCTCCATCCCCATTCCTTCAACAAACTTGGGCTCCCATGAGGTAGCAGTCCAAAGGTCTTCTATGTCTCATTTCAGACCTCTGATTCTTTGCTGCTGGCTTCTGTGGCTGCTGCTCCTCTAGGCTCTGCTCTGGTTGGTGCAAGAATATCTGGCCCCAAAGGATGTGCTGCATTCTCTTGCTTCTTTTCTGAGGGTGAGACTCTCAAATTCTGCAGCTGAATCTGCTCAGTTTAATGGTGCAACTAACCAGTCTTCTTGTGAATAGACTAACACACCCCATTTACATATTTCTGCCCATCCACATGGCAAAGTCAATCAATGCCTAAGGAAGCTATTTTGAACAACAAACATTAACATCACAGTTATATGCAAAAGACACAACCTTGCTTGCTTAAGATGAGGAGGATCTGAAATGTTTGTTGCAGATGGTCAAGGACTATAGCCTTCAATATGGATTACATCTAAATATATATATATTCCTTACCACTGGGCCAAAGGGCAACATCAGTATAGGTGGAAAATGGGTTCATATTGTGAATAATTTTATATTACTTGGATCCACAATCAACAGTAATAGCAATCAGGAAATGTATTGCTTTGTGCAAGTCTGCCTTCAGGGACCTCTCCAAAACACTAAATAAAGAGCAAATTATGCCACCTAAAGACTAAGGTGCACCCGATTAAGTTCATAGTCTTTTCAATCACTTGATATGTATCTAAGAGCTGGAAAAAGAATAAAGATGACAATAGAATTAATGTCTTTGAGTTATTCTGCTAGGGAAGGTTACGAAATATCCCATGGACTGCCAAAAGAATGAACAGATATGTCTTGGAAAAGGTGCAGCCAAAGTGCTTCCTAGAGGCAAGGATGGTGAAGTTTCATCTCTCATACTAGGAGTAATTCCTTGAAAGATTTATCATGCTTGGAAAAGGGGAGGGTCAGAGAAGAAGAGTAAGACCCCCAATGGTATGGATTGACACAGTGACTGCAGCAATGGACTTAAGTGTATCAAGATGGCACAGAAAAGGACAGGATTCAGATTCGTTGTTCATAGGGTCACTATGAGTCAAAATCAGACTGTTCTTTTTTGGAATCTTTCTTTTGCTTCTATGTTTTAAAAGGTCTGTTTTTAAAAAAAATTATGCTAGTTTATTTACAAAATTCTAGTACATTGTTTTCCAGATCAGATTCTTCCAATTTCTCTCACTCTCCCTACCAAGAAGTCTTTTGTTATTACCTTCTCAGCCATTCTGAAAAAACAGAAACTGGTACATTTCATTCTGCTTTTTAAAAATCATGTTTTATTTTTATTTTCAATATGTTTAAACACTAATAAGTATTTTTAAAAATATAGCCCAGAATCTCATTTAATATGAAATCTAACAAGTAGAATTTTCATTTCCTCAGCAGCCAGATGCTTTACAATAACCCTTGTTATTCATAATATTACTGACAGTACCAGAGGAGTTTCATATGTATCCATTTACTTATATCACACAACAGATCTAGGAAGTAAATTATCACACAATATCATTAATATCACATGCAAGCAAGATTCTGCTGAAATTATAAAAAAATGACTGGAGCAACACGTCAACCTAGAATTGCCAGATGTGCAGGCTGCATTTAAAAGAGGTTGTGGTTTGAGGGATATATATTATAGCTAATGTTAGATGGATCTTGGCAGAAAGCAGGGAATACCACAGGAATTTCTGTCTGCACTTCATTGACTGTGCAAAGGCTTTTTACTGTGTGGATCACAACAAGCTATGGCTGACTCTGAGAAGAATGGGAATCCCAGAACATTTGATTGTGCTAATGCGGAACCTATACTTGGACCAAGAGGCAGTCGTCAGAACAGAGCAAGGAGACACTACATGGTTGAAAATCAAGAAGGGGTTCGCCAGGGATATATTTTGTCTCCATACCTTTTCAATCTGTATGCAAAACAGATCATCTGAGATGCTGGGCTGTACGAGGAAGAATGTGACATCAGGATTGGTGGAAGGATCATCAACAACCTAGGTAATGTAGATGACACAACTCTGCTTGCAGAAACTGAGGAGGACCTGAAGGTCTTGCTACAGAAGGTCAAGGACTGCAGCCTTCAATATCGATTGAAGCTCAACATCAAGAAAACAAAGATTCTCACCACTGAGCTACTTGGCAGCATCATTATGGATGGTGAAGATATTGAGATTGTTAACAGTTTTAGTTTGCTTGGTTCCACAACCAACACTCTTGGTACCAGCAGCCAGGAATTCAAGAGATGAATTGCACTGGCAAAGTCAACTGTCAGGGACCTCTCCAGAGTACTGAAGAGCACTGACGTCAGTCTGGAGAATAAGGTACGCCTGACCCAGTCCATAGTCTTTGCAATTGCTTGCTATGCATCAGAAAGCTCGACACCTTTGAGCTGTGATGCTGGAGAAGAGTGTTGTTTATACCATGGACTGCTAGGAGAACAAACAGGTTTTTCCTGGAGGGGATGAAACCAGGCTGCTCCTTGAAGTCAAGGATTCTGAAGCTTTGTCTGACATACTTTGGGCACGTTGCATGGAAGGACCAGTCCTTGGAGAGGGACATCATGCTTGGGAGGGTGGAGTGACAGCGCAGGGGAGGAAGACCCTCGATGAGATGGATTGATTCAGTTATTGGGGTAACGGGAGTAGGTGTATCTGAAACAGTGAGATTGGCACAAGATAGAGCAGGATTTAGGGCTCTTGTCGCTATGAGTGGCAAGCGACTTGACAGTACTTAACAACAACAACAACAACAACAATAACATTTTTCATTTTACAAAAGAGGAATCTTAAATACAAGGGAGATGAATTCATTTTCCCAAGAGCAAAATAGTAAAATGTGAGTGTCACCATTTCAATGAAGATTTTTTTCTCCAAAACATTGGCTCATAACATTTTACATCTTCCCTAAATGTTAATATTCTTCAAGATTTTGTCCCAGAACTTTTGTTGGTTTGGTTCCCGCCCCCCGCCCTGTGCATTCATTCTCTTGTTGACCTTATGAATTCTCAGTATGTTCATTGTTGAACTGTTAATTTACAAAATTGTTACTTTTAGGATTTTCATCTCACTATCCTGCCTCTCCCTTTTCTAATTTAAATCTTTGCTACGAGGAGGACCTCGTGTACTTACTGCAGAGGGTCAAGGTCTGCAGCCTTCAGTATGGACTGAGGCTCAGTGTCAAGAAGACAAAGATTCTCACCACTGGACCAACTGGTAGCATCAGGATGGATGGCGAAGAGATTGAGATTGTTCACAGCTTCAGTTTGCTTTGCTCCATGGTCAACACTCTAGGCACCAGTAGCCAGGAAATAAAAAAAATGTATTGAGATTGGAAAGTCTGCTGTTAGGGACGTCTCTAAAGTACTCAGGAGCAACGGTGTCTCTTTGGAGACGAAGGTGCGTTTGATACAGGCCATGGTCTTTGCAATCACTTGTTATGCATCAGAGAGCTGGACAATGACTAGGGAGGACAGAAGGAGAATTGACGCCTTTGAGCTGTGGTGCTGGAGAAGAGTATTGAATGTACCATGGACTGCCAAGAAAACAAACAGATTCATCCTAGAGAGGGTTAAACCAGGCTACTCCTTGGAGGCAAAGATTCTGGGGCTTCGTCTGACATACTTTGGACATGTTGCAAGGAGAGATAGGTCTTTGGAGAGGGAGATCATGCTGGGTAGAATAGAGGGACAGTGCAGGAGGGGAAGACCCTCTATGAGGTGGATTGATTCAGTGACTGGGATAATCGGGATGGGTGTGTCAGAGGCAATGCGACTGGCACAGGATAGAACAGGGTTTAGGGCTGTTGTATGTAGGGTCGACAGCACATAACAACAACAACAACCTTTTCTATTCATTCTCAGCAAATCGCACAAATGTCTATTTAATGTCCAACTAGGAATTTTCTTTGATAATTTCTCCCTTCTTTCTGCCTATGCTATCACTCCTACTACAACTTTTCATTCACCAAAGCCTGCTGAATCCACTTCTAAACAACTCTGGAATCCTCTCATTCTGTTCCACATTCTTTGCCACTACTCTAGTTTAGTCTCACTGTTGACTTCTCATCACAGCTGTTCTTCCTGATTTAAGTCTTGCTCATTTATAAAAATGGAAAGTTTTTCTATTGTCCCTTGTTTGATTTGCAAAAAGACACAATTAATGCAGGAATAATTTAGAGAAATCCCCCTTTTACAACAGATCTTCATCTTGTATTTGAGTTTTATTTTTATAGCTACTTTTAAAGGGTATTGCAGCTATCTTGTAACTGTCAATGTACAGAAGTTAGAGGAGTAGATTCGTAAGTGGGATTAATCAGTATCATAAAGACAATGCTTCTCAATAGTTTATAGTGCAGTTTCGATCCAAATCAGAAAAGGTTTTATTTAAGTATTTTAATGCAGCTTTGACACTCCCTGAAACAAATAAATGATTATTAAAGCAAAGAAAATGAATTAAAAATACTTTAACAACAGAGTGCATACTACTAGTTTCCAAAAAATCAAAAAAGTACTATAAGTAATTAAAGTACACGTGACACTGCAACAAAATGCAAAACTGTTTATGGGATAGAATTAAAAATTCAAGTGATGCCAAAATAAATGCAGCCTACATATA
>NW_006399999.1:3237489-3238921 GCF_000299155.1 Elephantulus edwardii
GAAAATTGGTAAGAAAAAAAACTTGGTTATATTTTCATTTTGAGTTTTGCTCAACACCAAAATGCTTAGAGGTCCAGCTATTTAATTTGGTTCATCATCATCATCAGAATGACCAAAAGCTGAATTTTTGGCAAGTAATCACACTTGTAAGGCAGAGTGGGGAATCATATCAATCAAGTTTATTTCACGAAACTAGGCACTACAACCAGTTTTGCGGGACCTACATCTTATGTCATTTAGGAGGAGGCAATCAGCAAATATGAAATTACAAATGCAAACTTAAGTACAAAAGTAAGTACTTATTTAGAGTGAGTTGAAAAGGAAAAAGGAACCACAAAATTACTGAACAAATCCTTCTCAACGAGGTAGAAGTTCTCAGAGATGAGTCCAGGTCTTGTGGATTCCTCCACAGCACTAATCATTTTGCTGAACACTTCAAATGAAGAGCAACTTAAAGTCTCTGCATCTGGAGTAGCAGCATAGGTCAGCAAGAAACAGAAGAAAGCGTAGTGTCTGTTCCTGGTTTTATTAGCAATTGTTGTGCCACTACTCTATAATTCAATTCTGTCTTACAAGACTGGGCTTGACTACTGCTGGCAAATATTTATATTGCAAATACTAGAAATATAAGAATCTACAAAAAAAGAAATATACTTTAAAAATTTAAGATGCCAAAAAAATTACTGAACAATGCCACATACATCGCAAAATTCAGAAAAATAATATAATTTTTTGCTATTATATTAATTACATACCTATCATATATATTACTTTCCTCCATACACTTTTATTTGTAAACTCTTTGCTCACTTCATGTACCAAGATGTTATATAACATTTTCTATAGAGAGGTTAGGAAACCAATTCATCCTTTCCTTCAGCACAATTAATTGAAATGTGGATTTTATTACTGACAATTCTTTTTTGTTATATACATTTAGATAATTATCAAATTTGGATTATTTTTTTAAAAAAGTTATATATGCATAACGTTGTTGTTGTTGATTGCCTTCAAGTTGAGCAGGACTCATATCGGCCCTATAAACAAAACGCTTGAAGCCCCCCTACAATTATCAACATTTATCAAAGTTCATAGAGCTTCCGGAGGCATGTTATTTAGGAAGTGGATGCCATTTCTGCTCCAAAATATTTAAGTATATAACCATATAAAACTATATAACTAAAAATAACTAACTAACTAACTAACAATATATATATATTGCAGATGACACAACCTTGCTTGCTGATAATGAGAAGAACCTGAAATTCTTGCTGCAGAAGATACAGCTTTCAATACTAATTTTATCTCGGTGTTAAGAAAACAAAAGTCGCCTGTGACTTCATCCATAGCCACTGGTGAGAGTCAGCGCCCAGAGCCATCAGGGGCTTTAAGCTCGTTGCCCACTGCTGTGGTGTGGACAGCTGAAACCCAG
>NW_006399999.1:3239391-3244054 GCF_000299155.1 Elephantulus edwardii
GCAGCTCTGCAACTGCATCCTGGCCCATCCTCACCCTTCTGCCCCCAACCCTCACCTCCTTGTACCCCCAATATGTTTTTTCCAATTAAAAAAAAGAAGAAGAAGAACTGTACCTCTGAGCAGACTGATGCATCTTCTCGGTGGGGGATTTTACTCAATCGATTTTCATTCTTTCTTTTAGAAAAAAAAAAAAAAGAAAACAAACATCTTTGCCACTGGGCCAAAAGACCTATAAGAGAGAATATTGACACTGTCAGTGACTGCATCTTACTTGGATCCATAATCAATAGACTCGGTACTAGCAATCAAGAGATCAGGAGATATATTGCACTGTTGAAATCTGCACTCAGTCACCTCTCCAAATTATTGAGAAGCAACGATGTCAGTTTGAGGACTAAGGTGTTCCTGATAGAGGCCATAGTCTTTTCTATTAGTTGCTATGCATCTGAAAGCTGGAGAATGACTATGAAGATGACAGATGAAGAGTTGATATCTTTGTATTTTGTTTTGGAGAAGAATGCTAAATATCCCATGGACTGCCAAAAGAACAAATAGATATGTCTTGGTGAGAGTGCAGCCAGAGTGCTCTTTGGAGACAAAGATGATGAAGGTTTGTCTCACATACTTTAGGAATGTTTCTAGGAGAGGTTATTTCTTGGAGAGGGACATCTTGCTTGGGAAGGTGGAGGGACTACAAAGAAGAAGAAGATCCTCAACCAGGTGAGATGACACAGTGTCTACAGAAATGAGCTTGAGTGTGTCAGAGATTGTGAGGATGGCACAAGATAGGACTGGACCATATCTCTTGTTCAGAGGATCGTTATGAGTTGTACTTAACTTGATAATCTAACAACAGCAACAAAAATACTCTAGTGATCTCTGGTAGCTAGTTCCTGAGAACTGCACTGCTAACTCAAAGGAAGCACTTTTCTTGTAGTTCAAATTTACCAGTTGTTCCAAGGGAGAAACCCTCGAAAAACCTGTTAGCGCGTTAGCTATGAGTCAATTCTGATTCAACAGCAATGAAAGTCAAACCTTCACTCAGTTCAGCAATGAATAGTATTAATACAATCAGGTAATATACGTAAACTTACTTACCAAAAAATTGTAATGAAACTGTTTGAATGAATGAGAAGAGAGGAAAGAAGAGGTGAATGTGAGAGATCTAAATTCCCTTCTTGCTCAACAGTAACTAAACATTTATAATTTATAAATAAAAATATTAATAGAAGCTATTCTTTCAAAGTATAGTAAATATGAGGTTATTGTTGTTATGTGCCATCAAGTTGAGTATGACTTATAACAAACTGAACACTGTTCTATGCTGTGTCATTATTATTGTCTCTGGCACGCTTGAGCCCATTGCTGCAGTCACTGTGTCAATACATCTCATTGAGGGTCTTCCTCTCTTCTGTTGATCCTCCATTTTTCCAAGCATGATGCCCCTCTCCGAGGACTGGCCTCTCCTAGAAATATGCCTAAGTATGTGAGACAAAGCTTTATCATCTTATTTCCAAGGAGCTCTCTGGCTACACTCTCTCTAAGACATATTTGTTTATTCTTTAGCAGTTTATGGAATATTCAATACTCTTCTCCAACACTACAACTCAAAGGCATTGATTCTTCTTCTGTTATCCTTTATCATTGTCCAACTCTCAGATGCCTACCAAGTGATTGAAAAAAAAATGGTCTGAAATCAGGCACACCTTATTCTTCAAACTTACATCATTGCTCCTCAATAATTTGGAGAAGTCGTTGAGTGCAGATTTTCCCAGTGCATTACGTTACAGATCTCCTGATTGCTGGTACCAAACATTTTGATTGTGGATCCAAATAAGATGAAGTTGTTGACCATCTCGATTTTTCTCTATCTTTCATGATGTTTCCTTCAGTCCAGTGGTGGGATTTTTTGTTTTCTTGACATTGAGATACAATCCATATTGAAAGTTGCAGTGTTTGATCTTATGCAGCAAGTGTGTCAAGTCCTCCTCACTTTCAGAAAACAAGATTGTGTCATCTGCATAAAGCAGGTTATTGATGAGCCTTCCTCCTATCCTGATGCCATATTCTTCATAGAATCCAATTTCTCAAATAATTTGCACATCATACATATTGAATGGATGTGGAGAAAGGATACAACCTTAATGCACACTTTCTTAATTTTAAGCCATGTTGTGTCTTTTTGCTTTGGTTGCTCAACAGCCTCTTATTCTAGTTATAGGTTTCACATGAGCACAATTAAATGTTTTGAGATTTGCATTCTTCTCAATATTAGTCATAATTTGTTATGGTCCACACAGTCAAATATGAGATTAAAAATGATAAAACACTGAAATGTAAAAAAAGGATAAAAGATAGGTTTCTTATTAGAACCCTTTTTTGTGCTATTAGGCTTTAAAAATATGTCTAGGTATTGATGTTATTGTTGTTGTTGTTGTTATGTGTCGTCGAGTCGCTTGCGACTCGTAGCGACCCTATGTACAACAGCCCTGAACCCTGCTCTGTCCTGTGCCAATCGCACTGCCTCTGACACACCCATCCCAATTACCCCAGTCACTGAATCAATCCACCTCATAGAGGGTCTTCCCCTCCTGTGCTGTCCCTCCACCCTACCAAGCATGATGTCCCTCTCCAAGGACCTGTCCCTCCTTACAACATGTCCAAAGTATGGCAGACGAAGCCCTAGAATCCTTGCCTCCAAGGAGCAGCCTGGTTTAACCCTCTCCAGGCTGAATCTGTTTGTTTTCCTAGCAGTCCATGGTATTCTCAATACTCTTCTCCAGAACCACAGCTCAAAGGCATCAATTCTCCTTCTATCCTCCTTCGTCATTGTCCAACTCTCTGATGCATAACAAGTGATTGCAAAGACCATTGCCTGAATCAGATGCACCTTAGTCTCCAAAGTGACACCATTGCTCTTTAGTACCCTGGAGAGGTCCCTAACAGCAGGCTTTCCCATTGTAATACGTTTTTTTATTTCCTGGCTGCTGGTGCCAAGAGTGTTGACCGTGGAGGTATTGATAGTAAAAAAAAATTAAAATGTTTCAATGTGCTCCATGAAGTCACCATCTTATTTTTTAAATTTTAATTTGTTGATAATATGGCAAGGTGAACACTTTAAAACATTTTTACTGGTAATTTGTTCTGTGAAAATATTTTCATTTTTATAAGAAAATATATTCATTTTAAAGTAAAATCATTTGCCTATTTTATTCTTCGAGCAATATTTTTTAACAAAATTTATGGTCTTTGTTTAAAGAGAATGCTAACACTTTGTCTTTGGTAGTTCTCACAAATGTCCCTTTTGTGTTTATTTTATGTTTATTATATCACATAGTACTTTTAAAATTTTATGTGACTAAGTCTTCTTCTTCAAATTTTCTGGCTTTGCATTTACTATTACCTACTACTTACTATCTGCTACTTACCTATCTCTTTGACTTTCTTCTCTCATTCAGAAAATATTGGTTCAATACTTAGTATATTCTAGGGGGAGCGCTGGTTTCAAGTTGCACTGGTGACTCAAAAGGTGGAATCTCTCTGGCAGTTCAAGCCCACCAGTGGATGCATGAGATAAAATGGGCCCTTTCCTCCCATGCATTTTACAACCTCCAGAAGCTCTTTGAAGGATCAACTATGAGTCAGTTCCAATTCTACAGCAATGAGTTGTAGTAGTAGTGTAGTAGTATATTTCTTTTTTAAAAAAAGAATTTTAATTGTGATTGTAATGAAAGCTTACTGAAAAAGTTGGATTTTTCATCCATTCATTGCTGTACATTGCCCCTCCCCCATCCCTCAGTTCACTTTCTTTCTTTCTTAGTATTCATTCATTGCTGCACAATTACCTTACTTCCCTCCCTTCATGCCTCTGCCCCTAGTCCTCTTTGCAATGTACCTCTTATTCTCCACTGTTGTCATACATACACTCATATATTCTTTTTACACTGTTACTAATCATATATTCCTTTTAAATATTTTTTTCCTTCATCTGTCCCAATGCAGTGCTCATTATCTATTCACTTTTATCTTATTCTCCTTCCAATCACCCATGTCAGCCCTGCTTTATAACAGTGTGCTATACAGTATTTGTCCTTTCATAACTAAGGTATTTCACTCAGCATAATGTCTTCCAAGGTAATCCATGTTGTGTAATGTTTTATAAGTTAGTTCATTGTTGTTCAGGGTTGCATAGTATTCCATTGTATAACTATACCACAAATTTTCTATTCATTCGTTTGTTGATCGGCACTTGGTTGCTTCCATCTCTTTGCTATGGTGAATGACACAGGTGTGTATACATCTGTTTAGGTGGCAGCTCAGGTTCTTCAGTGTGCATTTCTAGTAGTTGCATTGCTGGGTCAAATGATAGGTTTCATATGCTATCCTAGTGCTGGTGATATAGTTAACAAGATGGACAAGGACGCTTCTTTCATGAACCTTAGCTACTAATGTATTGGGTCAAATATTTAATAAGCAAATGTGTATGTAAGGAAGATAACTTCACTAGGTTTGAATGTTATAGAGAAAATAAAATAAGACTATGTGCTAGAGCTCCTCGCACATTTCATTGTAGTATTTTGCTTTGTCATTCTGAGCAGCCTTTTGGAATCTTCCGTTCAGCTCTTTAGTATCTTGAATTCTTCCTTGTGCTTTGGCTTCTCTA
>NW_006399999.1:3246875-3248183 GCF_000299155.1 Elephantulus edwardii
TTGTGCATAGGGTCGCTATGAGTCGGAAACGACTCGACGGCACATAACAACAACCACAACAACATGTGCTAGAGTTAGAAGAAGGAGTGGCATCCACTTCCGAAATGACTTGCCTCGTGAAACTCTATGAACGGTGCTCAGGTTTTTCATTTGTAGGGTTTCAATGAGTCATCTACAACTTGACAACACTTAACAACAACATGTGCTAGAGAATGGCAGCTATGGCATAGGGGCTTAATTTGCACTGAGTAAAGAAGCATATCTTTACACAGTTTCATTTTTGTTAAAACCGAAAGCACAAGAAAAGAAGATTGGAACTATTCTATGTAGAAGATTACTCACCAATGTACCAATTGCCATCCTGCCAACTCTGATCCAATGGCAACTTCATGTTTATCAGAAAACTGTGCTCCATAGGGCTTTTAAGGAACAATTTTCCAGAAACAGATTGCCAGACCTTTCTTCTGAGGAGCCTCTGAGTGGACTACAATTGTTGACTTTCAATTAAAGTTGAGAATAGTAAGTACAATAGCCAACTTAAGATAGGAAAGAACTTGAAGAATTTGAGGCCAGCTAGAGCTAAAATGGTGAAACTCCATCTCGCATACTTCGGGCATGTTGTATAAGGGCTAATCCTTGGAGAAGTATGTTGGGAAAGGTGGAAAGTAGGAAGATGAGAAGAAGACCCTCAATAAGATAGATTGACACAGTGATTGTAACATTGGGATTTAGCATATGGCACAGGATAGAGTAAGGTTCAGATGTGTTGTTCATACAGTCTCTATGAGTCATAGTCAACTCAAAGGCACCTAGGAGCAACATGAAGTAAGTGGAGAGTTGTAGACAAAGGAGAATAGTGGGATAGAGATTCAGAAAAGGAAATAAGCAGCTGGATAATGTAGGACCTTAAGTACTATTAAGAGAATTTTCTCTTTTACTCTGAGGGGGCTGGGGGCCATTGGAGGTTTCTGAGCAGGAGACTGATATGGTCTGACATAGGTATTAGTGACTTCTGTGGAGTTGAGACTATAGAGAAGCAAGTTTATAAGCAGGCACACCTGTTTGTAGACTATTCCAATAGGCCAAGTAAATCAACCAAAAGATAATGGTGGCATGAATTAGAATTGTAGTGGTGATGATAGTGAGAAGTCAGTGGAAAACCAACTCAAGGTGGATCATGGACCTAGGACTAAAACCAAGGACTGTAAACTTCATTCAAGAAAAGCTTGGAAGAACTTTAGTAGTCCTAATCCACAACATAAAGAGTCTTCCAAGTATTCTGAAAAATTTACAACCAGGAGAAGATAA
>NW_006399999.1:3248872-3277560 GCF_000299155.1 Elephantulus edwardii
CAGTCACAAAGGGACAAATGCTATATGGTGCCACTGTTGTAGAATGAGGGTGACATCGGGATGGGGGTAAGACTGAGAAAAACTGGATGAAATATGTTTGCGGGGGTGGGGAGGGGCGTGCAACGGTGAATGAATGGAATTCCAAAATTTCTGTAGATGTTCATTGAAATGAAAAATAAAGAAATTTTAAAAAAAGAAAATACGAAAGAAAAACAAAAACAAAGAAAACAAAAAAGAAAATACAAAGGTTCTGTTGATAGATAAGATGTGTGGGGTACAGTAAAATAAAAGATAAAATAAAAATAAAAGAACACGTCTTTCAGGTGCAAGGATTCACATTGAGGAGTAAGTTGTATCTGACTCAAGCCATGATATTTTCAATTGTCTCATATGCATGCTTTAGTTGGACAATGAATAAGGGAGAGTGAATTATGATTTTAGTAAAGACTATTACTGGAAAGCCAGAAAAGCTGTTTTGGAAGAACTATAGCTAAAATTTCCCTAGAAATAATGATGAAGAGACTTTGTTTCACGTAGTTAAGGCTTGTTATTAAGATTGAAGTAGGGCATCATACTTGGTAAAGTTATATTGTTCTTGTTAAGTGCCATAGAGTTGACTACACCCCATGTTGTTGTTGTTGTTATGTGGCTTCGAGTCGCCTGTGACTCAACACCTCTGAAGCTTGCTCTGTCCCAAGCCAGTCTTACTGACTCCAACACACATACCCCAAAATCGCAGCCATCCTATAAACAATGTGTCTTAACTCTGCCTATTATAACCATCTCTGACATACTCGAGCCCACCATTACAGTTACTGGGTCAATCAATCTAATTGAGAGTCTTCCCTTCCTTTGTTGACCCTCCACATTTCCAAACATGATTTCTTTTTCCAAGAACTAGCACCTCCTAACAATATACTCAAAGTATGTGAAAAAAGGGGAGTACTTTCAACAAGTTGAGTTGACACAGTGCCCTGAAGAATGGACTCAAATATAGCAATGACTGTGGGCATGCCAAATGAATACGCAGCATGTTCTGTTCTACATAGGGTGACTATGAGTTAGAACTGACTGGATACCACTGAACAACAATGTGAGGTGCATATGAGAGACTGTGAAGGTGGCACCAGATAAGACAAGGTTCATAACAGTTTATAGGGTCACTATGAGTTATTGTCAACTCAATGGCATCTAGCAAATACAAAGTTGAGTTTCAGTTTCAGGCTTTCTCATGCTACATAGCACTATATATTTTCTTTGTAGGTATTTGTTTATTTCCTAAGCTGATGGCTTCATCTTCAACCAATTTGTCAATCTAGATGCCACATTCTCTAGCAGACACTGTTTTAGGGAGAAACAGAGTATTTTGACAAAACTGATTTTACACAGCTATTTTTTATAATGCTATTGAAAAACACTAAAGTAAAAATATAGAATAACTGCTTTTGGATACTGTTATGTATATGAGGTCTTCTCTTTTTTCTTGATCCCTACTGTCACTTGAATTTTTTCTGGCAGAGAACAGACCAATGTTTCTCTTTACTTTTTTTGTTGTTGCTTATTGTTGTTTCATGAAGACTGTGATGATTAGAATCATATGGAAACTGGGGTTGATTTTCAAACAACTCCTTCATGAGTTTTTAAGTGAAAATTTTTGCATGAGATTATTCCTGTCATTAACAACCTGATAAAGCAACTGGTTTTGCTTTTCCTGCTCTTTTTATTTTGTGGCTGTCAGGTTATGTCTTATTTTAACTTTTAGATTTCTTGTAGACTACATCTCTTTCTTAGTTGATTCCCTTTTCATTCAACTAAACTCAGGATTCTATAGAAATTCTCCTAAGGCAGCAAACAATAACTGTTGGAGAGCAAATGGAGAGATTAGAACTCTCATACAGATTGTAAAATGGTACAAGTACTCTGGAAGGTAGTTTGACACATTTCCTCAAAAAGTTGAACATCGAAATTCCATATGGCCAAGCTATTCCATTGCTAGGGATACACCCTGAGCAAAATAGAACTGAGACACAAACAGAGATTTGTACACCAATGTTTATAGCAGGGTTATTCACAATAGTAAGAAAATGGGAAAAGCCCAAATGTCCATCAACAAATGGCCTGAGAAACCATGGTAAATTCACACAAATTAAGAAGCAACGGTTTTGAAAAATGCCATATAACATGGGAGAGGCTGAAGAGCATTATGCTGAGTGAACTAACTCAGTCTCATAACGACAAATACTGCATACTGCATAAGACTATTATTGTAAAACAGAATAATAATTAGCAAGATGTGTATAAAAATACAAAGGGGGAAATGGAGGGGGCAGGAGAGCTGAAAGGGGGGCAGGAGGGGAATCACAGATTCACAGAGATTGGTGGGCAGAGGGAGTGAAGAAATTAGAAAAGAAATAGTGGAGACCTGAAAAGATCGGTTGATAGGGAGTATAGATCAATGGTGTTTGGTTTTATAAAATGCAATATATGGGAATGATTATATGAAACACAATGTGAATGAAGGAATATGTGAAACACAATGTATATGAATTTTATATGCAAATAAATACAAAATTTTAAAAAATATGTACAAAACCCACAATATGTATGAACAGGTGAATTAAAAACAAATTTAATTTATAAACTTTCACTCAAATCATAATTATAAAGAATTATATAAATATAAATTTAATAAAAGAGAAAATATAAATAAAAAATAAGTAGAAATTCTCCTAAATAAAAAGTAGAAATAGTAATACTCAGTCTCTTTATAACCTACAATATAATGCATTCTTCTCTGCATTTGATTTTAAATTATACATCAGAGTTTGTAGGGATGGGTAAGGCTTGATATTCACATTAGAGTTTATGGCACAGAACAAATAGTGTTTTGAGGAGAGGTAGTCAAGACAAAGTAAAGTATTATAATGAAATGCGCAAAGAGCTGGAGTCAGAAAATCAAAGAGACCCAACTCGCTCAGAATTTCTTAAGCTCAAGGAACTGAAGATGACATTCAAGCCTCAAGTTGCAATACTCAAGGATGCTTTGGGCAGAATATTGAGTGATCCTGCAAGTATGCAAAGAAGATGGAAAGATTATACAGAGTCATTATACCAAAAGGAATTGGCAGACACAGAAGAATTTAATGAGCAAGAGCCTATAGTGATGAAGGAAGAAGTTCAGACTGCTTTGAAAGAATTGGTTAAGAATAAGGCCCAAGGAATTGATGGTATACCAATTGACATATTTCAACTAACAGATGTTGCACTAGATGTGCTCACCAAGTTTTGCCAAGAAATCTGGAGAACAACTACTCGGCCGACTAACTGGAAGAGATCTATATTTGTTCCCATTCCAAAGAAGGTTGATCCCACAGAGTATGGAAATGATAAAAAATATCATTAATATCACACGTAAGGACTGGAATAGCACATCAACAGAGGACTACCAGAAGTGCAGGCTGGGTTTAGACGGGGCCGTGGTACTAGGGATATTGTAGCTAACGTTAGATGGATCTTAGTGGAAAGCAGGGGATACCAGAAGAATGTCTATCTTTGTTTCACTGATTACACAAAAGCATTTGACTGTGTGGGTCATAACAAACTGTTCCTAACTCTGAGAAGAATAGGAATCCCAGAACTCTTGATTGTGCTAATGTGAAACCTACACTTGGACCGGGAGGCAGTCGTGAGAAGAGAGCAAGGAAACACTGCATGGTTCAAAATTGAAAAGGGTGTATGCCAGGGCAGTATGCTGTCTCTATACCTTTTCAATCTTTATGCAGAACAGGTTATCCGGGAGGATGGGCTCTATGAGCCGAAATGTGGCACCAGGATTGGAGGAAGAATCATCAACAATCTGCGTTATCCAAATGACACAACCTTGCTTGTTGAAACTGAGGAGGACCTGAAGCGCTTGCTGTGGAAGGTCAGGAACTGCAGTCTTCAGTATGGATTGAAACTCAATATCAAGAAAACAAAGATTTTCACAACTGGGCCGATTGACAGCATCATAATGGATGGTGAAGAGACTGAGATTGTTCACAGTTTTTGTTTGCTTGGATCCACAGTCAACACTCTTGGCACCAGCAGCCAGGAAATTAAAAGATGTACTGCAATGGGAAAGTGTGATTAGAGACCCCTTTAAAGCACTGAAGTGCAAAGATGTCAGTCTGGAGACTAAGGTGCACTCAATACATGCCATGGTCTTTGCAATCCCTTACTATGCATCAGAGAGTTGGACAATGACTAGAGATGATAGAAGGAGAATTGATGCCTTTGAGCTGTGGTGCTGGAGAAGAGTATTGAATATACCATGGACTACTAGGAAAACAAGGATTCTGAAGTTTCATCTGACATAATTTGGACATGTTGCAAGGAGGGACCAGTCCTTGGAGAGGGACATCATGCTTGGCAGGGTGGAGGAACAGTGCAGGAGAGGAAGACCCTCGATGAGATGGATTGATTCAGTGACTGGGGTAATGGGGGTAGGTGTGTCAGAGATGGTGAGATTGGTACAGGATAGGGCAGAGTTTAGGGCTGTTGTACATAGGGTCGCTATGAGTAGCAGGCGATTCGATGGCACAAAACAACAACAACTGTATGTTCTTGTTCAGAATGTCGAGAATGCAAGGTCTTGACCTCTCTTCACCTGGGATATTTCACAAGAGTTGTTTGCCATGAGTCATTCTTCCCTTTTACTATAAAAGCTGTGAATCGCCAAAACTTAGCATTTTCTTTCTGTAACAAAACATGTGCAGGTATCTGTCATATGTCCTGTCCCATGAAATTTGAGCATGGAGAATCAACATAAACTAGCATAAAGCCCCCTTAGTTACTGCTTTTGCCATAAGTAATAATGTTCTTTGACCAGAAATCTAGTGTCATCTGCCAGCATTCTTGAAACACTAACAGACTAACTTGTTGCTGTCTAAGTAGAGTAAAATCTCAGGCTCTGTGTAGTTCATAACAGATGTTTCTAGATATATTATCCTTAAATCAATTATGCTAGGACAATATTTCTCATCAGAATTATTTTTGCCATATTTGTGTACTTTTTATGCTACTAATATTGTATTGCAATGTTCTTCAAATGGACTCACTTATTTTATTTTTTAAAAGAACTGAACATCACCCTAAATCTTAATTACCATTATTTTCCTTAAACAGAGACATTGAGGCTTTATCTCCCTCCCTGTATAATATTGTTGTTAGATGCTGTCAAGTTGACTATGACTCATAGCAACTGTGAAAAACAGATCTGTAACTTGCCTTATACTGTATCATCCTCACCATTTCTGATCTACTCCAGCCTACTATTTCAGTCACTGTGCCAATCCATCTCCTTAAGGGTCTTCTCCAGACAACATCCTTGCCTCTAAGAAACATTCTGGTTGCAGTTACTCTAAAAGATTTGTTCTTTTGGAAGTCCACAGTATATTCAGCATAGAATACAGAATATACTTCCTTATATTGTTTCTATCAATCATCCTTAAAAAAGAAAAAGGGTAGAGGTTATCTAACTTGAAGGTGGGATAATTCTTTTTTCTCAAGGTATATATTTTCAGGAAAGCCTTCTCATCACCTTGTTTAGGGCTGGGGATTCATCTCCCTGGATATTCTGAATGGTAGGTTGACTTTTCCTACTTGAGGAATATAGTGTATTAACAGTGGTAGAGGCCTGGAGGATGCAGGATCTGGTAGGAAAGGCAGAAATACTCAACATTACCGAAAGGAGTGGATGTTGGAAGGTACAAGATAGGAACATAAAGGTCTCTCTTTCTCATTGCCATCAAGTAGAAAACAACTCATAGGTAGCCCTTTTTTGTGTTTCTGAGGCTGTAAATTGTATGAGAGGAGAAGAGATTGTCTATCCCTGTCCTCCAGAGCCACTGGTGGATTTGAACAGAGATCCCATATTTGAGTTAACAGTGTAAACTCCCTTTGGATTACACCACCACAGTTTCCTTAACATAAAGGTACCTACCTAATGGCTGCCTGGACTTTACCTTAATTACATATGAGTACTACCTTAACCTGAAAGAAGTTTCTAGAGTTAAGTTTAAGGCAAGTTTGGAAGCAAGAGTAGCATCCACTTCCTAAACAACATGCCTCTGGAAACTCTATGAACTTTGAGAAATGATGATAGAGAAAGGCTTCATGTCTTTTGTTCATAGGGTCGCTATGAGTTGTGCTTGACTCGATGACAATCAACAACAACAACAACAAGGTAGGTAGGGACAAAACTTGACAAACACAGCTCACAGCAATTACCTCCTTTGGTTCCCACAACATCCCTGTGAGATCATTATTATTCTATTTCATATATGAGAAGAGATGCAAGATCTATTCTTATAGATTAATTATGGTAATTTGAGGTTCACATTTGCTTCTAAAATTTTAGTAATAAATGTTAGGATGTCCCCAATGCCTTTAGAAATAAACCACTAATTGTTGCTGTTGCTTTTTAGTTGTTGTTGTTGTTAAAAACTTTTATTAATTTTTAAACAAGAATAATGCATGTTTATTCTAGGAGCAAGAAAAATACAAATAATAAAAAAGAAAAAATCACCCATTATTCCACCACCAAGATACTAATCTCTTGTCTTTCATCATTTAGACATTTTTACGTGCATATATATGATATACAAATGTACTCTGCCTTTTCAAAAAATACGACATTCACCTATTTCTTCAGGAACCTCTTTTTTGCACAAATGAGTAAAACATCCCTACTTGGTTCAAAATATGATAAACAATAAGATACAGCTAGCAAGATACTTCTAAAACCACTAACATCAGCATGTAAAGAGTTAGGATGATAGGTAAAAGAATAACAGGAAAGTATAAATCAAGAGGAAGCTATATGACAATGCTAATCTCAATAAAAATCAAGGCAAATTACATTAAATAAGGATAAGGGTAAGGATGATTTCTATTAACCTTCCAACGCATCACTATAAGTTTGTTTCTGACTCTCCTTATCTCTTCCATTTCCTCCACTTCTCTAAACACATCTTCTTTACTTAAATGCCTATTGTGGATATCTTCTTTAAATTCCTGGAGAGACTGAATCAGCCTTTCTCTGAAAGATTCCTCTGTGTTGCCCTCCTCTTCTGGTTCTTCCTTCTCCTCTGTTTTTTCCTCAGGAGTTGGCTCTTCCTCAAACTTTGTTTCACTCTCATTCTCAGGTGCTCCTTCCATTTTTTGACAGGGTTTCATCTTGTTTGCCTCGCTTTCTTTCTTTTCCTGCTTATTCGACTTGGAATACTCCTAGGAGGCAAGAAGAAGACAAAGGCTTGGTGAATGGGACAGTGTTTTAGGTCTCAGAATTTGGCTTATTAGACTCAGAGTTGTGTTCAAATTTGAGAGGCCCAACCACAGGAATAGAGGCTTTCCTGATCCCTCCTCATTCCACCTACTTCCTCTCTTCTCTCTTATCCCTCCCTCCACCCTTTCCCAGGGCTTCCCAGAATACAGTTGCTTGAGGGGGGATGGGCACTGAGGTCTGTAATTTCTGTTTGGTCCTTGCCCACCTCCATTTCAAAGGTTATTATGACGCTCTCACTTACCTGTACTGATCCGGCTAGGTTTCTTCTGTTATAGCCTTGTATCGTGCCAAGAAACTGTAGATCTGCACACAGATGAGAAGGGGGTGGGGTGCGATCGCTTGGTGGGTGTATCAGCATGGTGGGGGCGGGGGAGAGGGGAGGACAGGGTACGTGCATCTCTCTCTCTCTCTCATTCAAGTTTAGGTTATGAAAAGTTTCCCCTAATTTCCCCCTCTTCTTTCCAGTGCAAGTTCGCTCTCACTTCCCATCAGATAGAGAGTGGAGAAATTAGTTTCCAAACTAAGAGGCGGGAGTTGGGGAGAGGGCGAATGTTAGGAAAGCTCCCTGAAAGGCTTTTTAGAGTATCCCTGTTCTCCTTGTCCTTCTCCCAGATCTTGGTTCCTTTCCTATGGGTCATCAATTTCTGCAGACCTGGAGGTGGGTAGGTCCCAGGGGAGAAACAGGTTTGGGCTCTCACAAGCAGCACCCATCTTGATACAAACCTTCACAATTTCATTAAGTTGACACCTTCTCCTTCCATTGGCCTCAGGCTCCGCCGCCAGCACAGCAAAAGGGAGATGGTACCCAGACTGGAATAAGGGCCAGACTAGCAGGACTTCTGCACACGTCGACTTCTGATCATGTGAGATCTACGTCACCAGTGTTCACTGGTCGTCAATTTCCACTCCCACAGCCCGCCCTCTGCTCCTTTTTCACATTTCCCCCTTAGGCATTTGGTATTGTCAGTGCTTTCTGTTGTCGCCTTCTCCCCCCCTCCCTGCCACCAAAATAAAAGGTATTTACCTTTCTTTGCTTACTATATAGGGGATGCTCTATATCTGGACCTACTGAACATTTTTACATATTCTTTACAGAATTGTCACTTTCTGCTCCCAGATTAACAAACCTTTCTGTCCACATTTCCTCCCCTACTCTCCATTTTATCTACTGTTATGGTATCAGATGAACTGGGCATGGGGTTAAAAAAGTGGAAGAGCTAGTGGTGGGAGATTTAAGATAAAAGTGATATTTTTATGTGCAAGTTTACTTTATTTTCAATACTTTTGCATTCTTTAAACCCCCCATCTATCTGTAGTGAGAAAAGACAAAGACAAAAATATTTTACTCAAATGTTACTACATGTACAGTCATCAGAAAAGAGCCTGGTATGCAAGTGCATTAAAATTATGACTTATTATCATCATTAAATTAATATTTTATTTGAGGAAGGGGATTAAAAATGTAAAAAAGTCATACTTCTTGCCAGAGCTGTGCTGCCTGAAGAATGATTAAATGTCATCTACACTGAGTGGCAAGAAGCAAAAAGCTGCGCTGCAATCTGCTCTGCGAGAGAAGAATGGGCAATATCCTCTCTTGCTTTTAATTGCCTCTTCTGAAAACCTGTTGGAGGTCATCTATGGGTGAGTTCTGACTGGAAGGTACAACAACAGCAGCAACAACACACTGAGCCAGAATTTCCTTCTTTGGAAAATAAAAGGGAGATGTGAGATAATATTATCTGGCTCATAGAATTGTCCATTGTTATTGCATGCTGCCTTGGAACCAACCCATAGCTGACCTTCCAGCAGGTTTTCAGAAGATGTAAATTGCACTGGAGGAAATAGTCCATCTTTTCCCTCATAAGCACCTGGTGGGTTTGCACCATGTGCAACGGTGTCACTCTGGAGACTAAGGTCCGCCTGATACAGGCTATGGTCTTTGCAATCACTTGTTATGCGTCAGAGAGTTGGACAATGACTAGGGAGGATAGAAGGAGAATTGACGCCTTTGAGCTGTGGTGCTGGAGAAGAGTATAGAATGTACCATGGACTGCCAAGAAAACAAACAGATTCATCTTAGAGAGAGTTAAACCAGGCTACTCCTTAGAGGCAAGGATTCTGGGGCTTCGTCTGACATACTTTGGACATGTTGTAAGGAGAGACAGGTCTTTAGAGAAGGACATCATACTTGGTAGGGTAGAGGGACAGCACAGGAGCGGAAGACCCTCTATGAGGTGGATTGATTCAGTGACTGGGGTAATCGGGATGGGTGTGTCAGAGGCAATGCAACTGGCACAGGATAGAGCAGGGTTTAGGGCTGTTGTACATAGGGTCGCTATGAGTCACAAACGACTCGACGGCACATAACAACAACAACAACAACAACAACAACTTTTGGCTTAGCAGTGCAATTCCTTACCTGTGCAGCCCTAGATGTATTCATCATATTATATCAGGAAATTTGACCAATTGACAGGAAGAAATCAATATTTGTCCCCATTCCCAAGAAAGGTAATCCAACAGAATGTGGAATTATCAGACAATGTCATTAATATCTCATGCAAGCAAAACACTGTTGAAATTTATTCAAAACTGACTAGAAGATGATAGGATAGTATACACAGAAAACCTCAAAAAATCAACAACAACAAAAGAAAACAAAAGAGCTAGTTGGCTAATTTAGTAGAGTGGCAGGATATAAGATCAATAGAATTCTTCAACAGTAACAAAGAAAACTCAGAGAAGGAAATCAAGAAAGCAATACCATTTACAGTAGTTAACTACAATTGAGATACTTGGGAGTGAACCTAACTAGAGATACAGAAGATGTATATAAAGAAAACTACAGAGCATTTCTGCAAGGCACAATAGAAGATCTAAAGAAATGGAAAAATATTCACTGTTCATGGATCGGAAGACTCAATATTGTGAAAATGGCAATCCTACCTTAAGCAATCTATATATTCAACGCAATCCCAATCCAGATAACAAGTTCATTTTTCAAGGAGATCGAGAGGGAAATTGTTATTTATTTGGAGAAACAAGAGACCCCAAATAAGCAAAACACTTCTGAGAAACAAAACTGAAGTGGGAGGTGTAACACTCCCTGACCTGAAAACCTACTACATATGGTACTGGTACAATGACCAATGACACATAGACCAATGGAAAAAAATTGAGAACCCAGAAATAGACCCAGCTATCTGTGGTCAACTGATATTTGACAAGGAAATAAAATCTATCAAATGGGGAAATTCCAACCTCTTCAACAAATGGTGCTGGCAAAACTGGACTTCCACATACAGAAAGCTGAAAAGGATCCACATCTCACAATATACACAAAAAATAAACTCAAGATGTATCAGAGACCTGGGAGTAAAACTCCATACCATAAAGTTCTTAAGAGACAAACTGGGATCAAGCTTACAAGGGCTATTCTATGGTATAAAGAGACTGCCAAATATAGCCAGAAATACACAATCTGAAGAGAATAAAATTGATGAATGGGACCTTCTAAAGATTAAATCCCTGTGTGCATCAAAAACTTTTTCCAACAGAGTGAAAAGAAAACCTCCTGCTGTGAACAAACATTTGGCAATACCAGCTCAGACAAGAGTCTCACAATGAAACTTTCCAGAATGCTCCTGGGCCTCCACAAAAAAAGACTGATATTCCAATTACAAAATAGGCAAAATACATAAAAAGACTTCTCACAGAGGAAGATATTCAAATGCCCAACAGACACATGAAGAAATTCTCCAAATCACTGGCAATAAGAGAGCTGCAAATCAAAACCACAATGGGATACCATCTCATTCCAATAGCAGCGGCAAAGTTTAACAAGACAGCAAATAATAAATATTGGGGAGGATGTGGCAAGATAGGAACTCTCATACATTGTTGGTGGGATTGTGCAATGGTACAAGCACTCTGGAAGGCCGTTTGGCACTTCCTCAAAAAGCTGAACATAGAAATTCCATATTACCCAGCTATTCCGCTGCTTGGACTATACCCCGAGAAAATGAGAACTGAGGCACAAATGGAGACTTGCACACCAGTGTTCATAGCAGTGTTAGTCACTATTGCAAGAAAATGGAAACAGCCCAAATGTCCAACCACAATCGAATGGACTGAGAAGTTGTGGTACATTCACACAATGAAATACTACGCATAGCATGCAGGAGCAATAATTTTGTAAATTATTATATAACTTGGGAGGGACTGGAGAGCATTATGCTGAGTGAACTAACTCAGTCACATAAAGAAAAATACTGTATAAAACCATTAATGTAGAATGAGCATGAGAATCCAAGGGAGGGGGGAGTGAAAGCAGAGGAGTGGAGATGAGTGGGGTGTGTGTGTGTGTGTGTGATTAATCATGGAATTGCACAATTTGATGGATGGGGGATTAGGAAATGGGAAGGAACTGGTGTGAGAAACAATGTATTCAAATTTTGTAAATAAACTAGTATAATTAAAAACAAAACAAAACAAAAACTGTTTACAACACTACATTGACACAGAATTGCCAAAAGTTCAAGCTGGTTTTAGAAGAGGATGTGACATCATGGATATCACTGGCTGAAAGCAGAGAATATCAGGATAATGTCTATTTATGCTTTAATGATTTTATAAAGGCATTTGACTGTGTGGATCATAACAAGTTTTGGCTAACATTGAGAAGAATGGGAATCCCAGAACACTTAATTGTGCTCATACAGAATCTATACCTAGACCAAGAAGTTATGGTCTGAGTGGAGAAATGGAACACTGCATGCATTAAAACATTAAAATCAGGAAAGATGTGTATTAGGGTTGTATCCTTTCTACATCCCTATTCAGTCTATATGATGAGCACAGAATTATGAGCCAATCTCTATGAAGAAGAATTGGCATCAGGTTTGGAGGAATATTAATCAACAATCTGCATTATGCATAACTTTGCTTGCAGAAGATTAAAGACTCAAGTCTTTGGTATGGATTACATCTCCCAATGTACACAGTGTCACAAAACAGTCAGGAAATCAGAAAACGTATTGCATTGGGCAAGTCCATTGTCAAGGACCTCTCCAAAATACTAAAGAGCAATGATGTCAGTTTGAAAACTAAGGTTTGCCTGATTCAAGCCATGGTCTTCTTACTCACTTGTTATGCATCAGAGAGCTGGAAAATGAATAAGGATGATAGAACAAGAATTGATGCCTTTGAGTTGTGGTGTTGGAGTAGACTACTGAATATCCTATGAGCTGCCAAAAGAACAAAAAGATATGTTTGGGGAAAGATGAAGCCAGAGTGCTCCTTGGAGACAAAAATGATGAAGCTTAAACTTTTGCACTTTGGACATGTAGCTAGGCTAGGCTGTTTCTTGGAAAGGGATATCATGCTTGGAAGGGATATCATGCAGTGAAAGACCTCCAAGGAGATGAATTGACAGTGTGGCTCTTTCAGCAATGGGCTCTAGTGTGTTAGAGATGATGAGGATGGCACAAGCTAGAGCAGGGTTCAGGGTGGGTGTTTGTAGAGTTGCTATGAGAAATACTCTGCTCAAGGGCACCTAAGAGACTGCCAAAAGAACAAACAAATATGTCTTGGAGAAAGTGCAGCCAGAGTGCTCCTTGAAGACAAAGATGATAAAACTTCATCTCATATACTTCAGGAATGGTGCTAGGAGAGGCTTTTCCTTGGAGAGGGACATAATGCCTGGAAAGGCAGAGGCTCAGCGAAGGAGAGGAAGACCCTCAACCAAGTGGATTGACACAGTGATTGCTGCAATGGGCGCTAATGTGTCAGTAAGTGAGAGGATAGCATGGGATAAGACCGGTTTCACAGGGTTGCTGTGGGTTGTACTTGACTCCACAGGATCTAACAATAAAACAACAAATCTTTGTGAGTGGAGATAGTTGAATGCACTGTGACAATAGTGTGCCTTCAACTTCTCCTCAGTCATTGGTAAAGGAGACAAAATTGACATAGCAATTACACATCTCTCAGAGGTAATGGTTGAAAAATACTTAACAAACATATATTTGTTATGTTTGTAAATACTTTAACACCCCTTTGTGAAGAAGAATAAAGATTTCAATCTATTGTATCTAAGGAAAAAAACAATCCTCACTCAATGTAATTTTCTTTCACTTGCTTTGATGTCACATTATTATATTTCCTAGGAAACATGTATTTGAGTCCCTAGAAAATATAAAGCTTATGTATTTGGGGTTTGCTATACAGAACGCTGTTGTGGGAGTCAGGAGATGTTAGTTTCAATGCCAAACATAAAACTTCATATGTGACCTTCAGTAACCTTGCCTTTAAAGAAAGAAACCAAAAAAAAGGAAAGAAAGAACAATAAGTTTTCATAATTTCAGAAAAAATCCTGTGATAAGTAAAATGTTACATTGTACTTAGGGAAAATGAAACATCCTGAATGTCAGCTGCCTTCCTCCAGTCTGATGGACATGGTCCTAGAAATTTTTAATGTCCGAAAAGAGAAATTTTTTAAAATATTCTCTCATTTTTCTTGCTATTATCTCATACACAGCTTTCCTTATTTTTAAATCAATATTTCCTTTTTTCCTTCAAATTACTGCTTCTTTGTCTATGTATAGATTCCATATGAGTGCTATTTAGTGCCTGAGATTTCCATTCTTTTTAGTGTCAACCATTGTTTATGAAAAGATCATTACACAGAAGAATAAAAAAAATCAAAATGGATTTCAGAAGAGACTTTGAAAATTTCATTACAGCATCAAGAAGCTGAAATAAAAAAGAAGAGATGCTGAAGGAAAAAAGCTGAGCAGAAGATTTCAAAGCACAGCTCATGAGGATAAAACAAAATATTATAAGAAAATGTGCAGAGTTGGAGTCAGAAAAAAAAAAGAAGAACTTGCTCAGCATTTCTCAAGCTGAAAGAACTTAGAAAATTAAATTCAAGCCTCGAGTTGTAATACTGAAAGATGCTATGGGCACAATATTGAATGATCCAGGAAGTATCAAAAGAAGATGGAAGGAATATCCTGAATCCTATACCACAAAGAATTGGTCGACACGACAAAATTTCAGGAAGTACCATTTGAACAAGAACCAATGAAGATGAAAGATGAAACTCAAGTAGCACTGAAAGCATTGGCAAAAACTAAGGCCCTAGGAATTGATGAAATATTAATTGATATGTTTGAACTTATAGATGCAGCCCTAGATGTGCTCATGTATTTATGCTAGGAAATATGAAGGACAACTGTCTGACTAAGTGACTGGAAAAGATCCATGTTTGTCCCCATTCCCAAGAAAAGTGATCCAACATATTGTGGAAACTAATGAACAATATCTCAGGCACGCAAAATATTGTTGAAGATCTTTCAAAGTGGCTAGAACAGTACATCAACAGAGAACTACAAGAAGTACAAGCTGGTTTTAGAAGACCCAGCAGCACCAGGGACATCATTGCTAATATGAGATGGATCCTGGCTAAAAGCAAAGAATACCAGAAAAATGTCTATTTGTGCTTTATTGACTATGCAAAGGCACTTGACTACATGGACCATGACAAACTATGGCTCACAGTAAGAAGAACAGGAGTTCCAGAACACTTAATTGTCCTCTTATGGAATATATACCTACTCCAAGAAGCTATTGTGTGAAATAACAGAGAAAGAGAACACTGCATGCTTTAAGATCAGGAAGGATGTCCTTTCTCCCTACTAATCAATCTGCATGCTGAGCAAATAATTCACAAAGCCAAACTTTGTTTGGATCAACACTCTTGGTATTTGTTATTGTTATTATATGCTATTGGGTCACCTGCGACTCATAGAGACTCTATAGCTCTGAAGCCTTCCCTGTCCGCAGCAGGTTTCATTGACTCTGATGCACCTACAACCATCGTCCTAGTCACTGTATCAATCCATCTCTTCCAGGGTCTTCCTGTCCTGTGCTGTCTCTCTACCCTTCTGGGCATTATGTCATTTGCCAAGGATTTGTCCCTCCTGACCACATGCCCAAAGTATGTATAGACTTGATTGGTTTCACTCTTTCCAAGACAAACCTATTTGTTTTCTTGGCCATGGTACATTCAAGACTCTTCTCCAGCACCATAACTCAAAGGCATCAATTCTTTTTCTATCATTCTTATTGATTGTCTAGCCCTCTCATACATAGCAAATAATTGTGAAGACCATGGACTGGATCAGGCACACGTTAGTCTCTAGATTGACATCGTTGCTTCTCAGTACTCTGGAAAGGTCTCTGACAGTAGATTTAACTAATGCAATTTGTCTTTTGATTTCCTGACTGCTGGTACCAAGAGTGCTGATTGTGGAGCTGAGCAAACTGTAACTATTAAGAACCTCAATCTTTTCTCTATCCATCATGGTGCTGCCAATTGACCCAGTGGTGAAAATTTTTGTCTTCTTGGTACTTGTAGTCAGGAAATCAGAAGATGTATTGCATTTAGTAAGTCTGCTGAGCAGTGATGTCAGTTTTAATACTAAGGTGTGCCTGATTCAGGCCATAGTCTTCTTAATCATTTGCTATGCATCAGGGAGCTGGACTATGAATAAGGATGACGGAACAAGAATTGAGTTGTGGTACTGGGGAAGAGTACAAAATATCCCATGGACTGCCAAAGGACAAACAGAAATGTCATGGAAAGAGTGCTGCCGGAATGCTCCTTGGAGGCAAGTATGACAGAGCTTCATAGCTAGAGAGTATTCCTTGGAAGGGTACATTGTACTTGGAAAGATGGAAAGTCAGTGAAGGAAAGGAAGACCCACAAGGAGATGGATTGACACTGTGACTTCAGCAGTGGGTTCTAATGTATCAGAGATGATGAGGATGGCACAGAATAGGGCAGGTTTCAAGTTGGCTGTTCATAGGTTTGCTCTGAGTCCTATTTGACTCGATGACATTTAACAACATTCTTGAATGCCTTTACCTGTTGTTTTCATTGTTGTTATGTGCCATCAACATGATTCATAGCAACCCTATGTACACTTTCTCTGAAACCTGCCCTATCCTGAGCCAATCTCATCATCTCCGACCGACCAAATCCCATTTCTGCATTCACTGAGTCAACCCTTCTCGTCTTAGGTCTTCCTATCCTGTGCTGTCCTTCTACCCTTCCAAGTATGATGTCCCTCTCTTAGATCTGGTCCCTCCTGGCCACGTGGCCAAAGGATGTGAAGCAGAGCCTGAAAATCCTTGCCTAGTCAACGAAATATAAATAAACAACTGTTTCAACAAAGATCTGTCTGATGTCTCTTTTTCCACAGCCTCTTCTGAATCTTTTTGAATTTGTGGCAATACTCTGTCGATATACTGCTCCAGCCATTTAAAAGTAATTTTCAGTAAGACTTGACTTTCATGTAATATTAATGTTATTGTGGGTTTTTTTTCTTCAATTAAGATTATTTCTTTTTATTTACGGGAAGGTTTAGAGATCATATTTTTTTGTTATTTAGACACTTTTGTTCTGCAACAATTACAATTGATTAAAGTAATTAATTCATTAAAATGGATAATAAACTACTTATTGCACATTCCCTTTCTTTTTATTCAATTTATCTATTAATTTTCACTCCCTTTGATCATCTTTCCTATCCCTCTTAATAACTCAAGACCTATTCTATGTGTATACATTTTTCCTTTCCTTTTTATTATAGTGGTCTTATACCATAATTGTTTTTCCTCATGTCAAATGACTTCCAATCTGGTTTCTACCAATATACTACTATAACTCTCTTCTTCCTTCAGTGTTCATAGGGTTTTTAAAGACTTGTTATTTAGGATGTAGATGACCCACCCTGCTTCCTAGCCTGTCTTAATCAGGAAACTATCAAAACCTGTCCACCATGAAAACCCTTAACCACAGACTAAGGTGCATCTGATCAGGCCATAGTCTTTCTGGTCACTTGCTATGCATCTGAGAGCGGGGCAATGAATAAGGATAGCAGAAAAAGAATTGATGCCTTCGAGCTGTGGATTTGGAGAAGAGCACTGAATGTCCTATGGATGGCCAAGAGAACAAACAGATATGTCTTGGAAAGGGTGCAGCCAGAGAGTTCTTTGCAGGCAAGAATAACGAGGCTTCACCTCACATACTTTGAACACATTGATAGGAGGGTCTATTCTTTGGAGAAGGACATGGTGCTGGGAAGGATGGAGGGTTGGCAAAAGAGAGGAAAACCCTCAACCAGGTGGATTAACATGGTGAATGCTAAAATGGTTCATGTGTGTCAGAAAGTGTGAGGATGGCACAGCATAGAACAAGGTTCAGATCTTTTTTTTTTAAAGGTTCAGATCTTTTGTTCATAGAGTTGTGAGTCATACTTGACTCAAAGACACCTAACAACAACAATAACAACATACCATGATTATCTTTTTGTATCATTTTCGCGTTTGTTTTGTTGTTTTATTAAAAATTTTAATTTTTAACAAAAGTTTAAGGCAAGTTTGTTTTTTCTTTCATTCATTGTTGCACATTATCCTCTTTCTCCTTCCTTTCCCCTTCCCTCAATTCACTTCTGAATGGATCTCTTGTTACAGATTATTGTTATACATGCACTGCCTAATCATACTTTCAGACAGTGCTTCCCTTCATTCATTCCAATGTAGTGTCAATTATCTGTCCACTCTTTTCCTATTCTCTCCCAACCCCCCCTTCCTGTCAGTTGTATTTTATAATAGGGTATTATGCAGTATTTGTCTTTTTGTGACTGAGATATTTCACTCATAATAATGGAAGCAGGAGTGGCATCCACTTCCTAAACCACATGTTTCTGGAAACTCTATGAACACAGAGAAATAGTTATAGCACAGGATTCAAGTCTTTTTTTCATGGGATCACTAGGAGTTGTGCTCGACTTGATGGTGTTTAACAACAACAATAATAGTTTCCAGGCTCCCTCAACTTGTGTAGTGTTATGTGAGTTCATTGTTTTTCAGTGCTGCGTAATATTACATTGTGTGAATGTACTATAGCTTTTCTATCCATTCTTATATTGATGGGCACTTGAACTGCTCCCATCTCTTTGTAATTGTGAATATAGTGCAGCAATAAACATGGATGTGCATATATCTGTTTTATTAGTGGCTCTAGTTTCTCAGTAGTTGAATTGCTGAGTCAAATGGTATTTCTATTTCTACCTTTTTTAGAAAGTGGCTGTACCATTTTACATTCCCATCAGAAGTGAATAAGAGTTCCAGCCTCTCCACAATCTCACTATCATTTGTTGTTTGCTGCTCTATTGAACTATGCTAGTGTTGCAGGGGTGAGATGATATTGCACAGTTGTTTTGATTTGCATCTCTCTCTAATAGCTAGAGATTTTGAACATTTCTACATGTGTTTGAGGACCATCTTGATTTCTTCTTTCGTGAAGTGTCTATTCATGTCCTGTGCCTATTTTGTGATTTGTTCATTTATCATGTCCTTGTTGAGGTGCTGAAATATCCTGCAAATTTTAAATGAGTCCTTTATCAGATATGTCATTGCCAAATACTTTTCCCAGTCTGAGAGTCTCCTTTTTATCATGTAGGAGAAGTTTTTTTGATGTGCAGAAGGATTTGATTCTTACAAGGTCTCATTCACCTATTTCATTCTCCCCTAGTTGTAGAATTTTCATTATGCTTGGAAGAGTATTCATACTGTGGATTAGGGCTTCTAGAATTGTTGCTAGGTTTTATCTGATGAATGTTATAGTCTTTTATTTTACTCCTAGGTGCCTGATCCACCTTGAGTGGCTTTTGTGTATGGTGTGCGGTGTGGGTCTTAAGTTTTCTGCAGATGGTTTTCCAATTTTACCTCCACCATTTGTTAAAAAGGCTGTCATTTCCCACTTGACTGATCTCATCTACTTGCCAAAAATCAGTTGACCATAGTAGATGAGCTAATTTCTGGGTTCTCAATTCCACTCCATTGATCTATGTGTCTGTCACTGTACCAGTACCACGCTGTCTTGACCATCACAATTGTGTAGCAAGATTTGAAATCAGGGAGTGTAATGCCTCCTATCTTGTTACTCTTTTTCAACAGTGTTTTGCTTATTTGGGAGTCTCTCTCTGACTGGTCTCTCCTGGCCACGTATCCAAAGTAAGAGAGGCAGAGCTTCAAAAATCCTAGCCTCCAAGGAGGGACTTGATTTCACCCTCTCTAAGACAGACCGATTTGTTTTCTTGGCAGTCCATGGTATGAGTAAGACTCTTCTCTAGCACCACAACTCGAAGTCATCTATTCTTCTGTCATCCTTAGTCATTGTCCAACTTTCTGAGGCATAACAAACAAGTAATTGAGAAGACCATGGCCTGGATTAGGCACACCTTTGTAACTAGACTGACATCGTTGCTCTTCAGCACTCTAGCTACTTCCATGACAGCAGTTTCCCCAATGCAATTCTTCTTTTTATTTCCTGACTGCTGGTGTTATTAGCCATTGTAATTGGTGTTGTTTTTCTTAGGCCCATTTCTGTATTCTCTTTGTCACTGTAGAGAAACCCAACTGATTTTTGTATGTTGATCTCATATCCTGTTACTTTCCTGAATTGGTCGATGGTGTCTAATAGTTTTCTTGCTGACTCTTTAGGGTTTTCTAAGTATACTGTTATAACACCTGCATTTAGAAAGAGGGATGTCATGCTTGGGAGGGTGGAGGGACAGTGTAAGAGAGGAAGACCCTCAGTAAGATGGATTGATTCAGTGACTGGGATAATGGGGGTAGTTGTGTCAGAGACAATAAGGTTGACATAGGATAGAACAGGCTTTAGGGCTGTTGTATATATGAGTTATAGGAGACTCGACAGCACATAACAACAACAACAAAAACTTTGCCAACTTGGATAACTCTTATTTCCTTCCTCTTGCTGCTCTTATTAAGCCTTTTAATAAAATATTTAAAAGGAGAAGTGATAGTGGGCATCTTTGCCTAGTTCCTGTTCTCCATTGAGAATGATGTTGGCTCTTAGATTTGCGTACATGCTTTTTATTATGTTGAGGCAATTTCTCTCTATTCTTATTTTATTAGTGCTTTAATCAAGAAGAGATTTTGTATTTGGCAAAAGTTCTTTTCTGCATGCTTTGTTAATGTGATGAAGTACACTAATTGTTCTTTCTTATGTTGAACCATCCTTGCACACCACTTATGAATCCCACTTGGTCCTGATGAGGTATATTTTTAATCTACTATTGGATTCTATTGGCCAGAATTTTGTTGAGGATTTTAGCTTCTATATTCATGAGAGATATTAGTCTGTAGTTTTCTATTTTGGTGGTGTCTTTACCTGTCTTTGGTACCAGGGATATGTTTGCTTGAGTCTGGGAATATTCCATCTTTTTCTATTTTCTGAAATACTTTATGGAGAATTGATGACAGCTTTTCTCTGAGTATTTGAGAAAATTCACTAGTAAAACTATCTGGTCCAGGGCTTTTTTAAATTGCAAATTATTTTATGAGTTGAACACAATTTCTTTTTTGTAATGGGTCATTTCAAGTGTTCAAGTGTCAGTGTGTGTGGATTGTGAGTTTTTAAGTATATATCTGTTTTCTATTGTATTCATATTTATTTGAGTATAATTTTTCTTAGAATTTTATTATTAATCTTTATTTTAGTTGATTATGTTGTATCCTTGCCCATCTCATCTCTTACTCAGATTATTTGTGTCTTCTCTTTCTTTTCCTTTGTTTAGCTTTGCTAGTGGTTTGTGGATTTTTTAAAACAATGTAGGGGGTTTTATTTTTTAAATTTTCAATAAAATAAATACTTTTTATATAAAATTGTCTTGTCTAAAATTCCAAATTATTTGTTCAGGATTAAAAAGAAATTAATTCTTCTACTGGTTTTATAGGTTAACTTGTCAATAAGTTATTTTTCCTTTTCAATGTCTTATTACAAAGTGTTCAAAGGTAATAAACATGTTTTATGGTTTCAGATCTAAGAAGTTCTTGCAATAGCTTACAAAATTGCATTTGTCCAGATTGCATTTTAAACATGTTTCTATCCCATCAGCCTTTTTATACTGTATTTCACCTTACAACTTGGTATGTCTTTGTGGGAACAACTTTGCTCCCTCCTGCTCCTGGGACGTTTGACAATGTCTGATGTAATTTTTGGTTGTCACAAATGAACAGGTGCTATTGGCATCTAGAGAACAGAGCTCAAAGTTGATACAAAATATCCTGCAGTGCATGCACAACAGTGCGTCCACAGGGAATTATACTGTCCTATATGTTCTGAGTCAATGGCACAAAACAATAGTAACCAAAAAAATGTAAATGGTGTAAAGATTGAGAAGGAGTTTGTTCCAGTTTCAATTTTATCAACAGCCTGTCTTTGACTGTAATCCTGAAAACCCACACTTTGCTATTGGGCAAAACTTTTTGAAAGCCCAGATCGCAAAGTGGTTAAGCACACAGCTGCTAAACAAAAACGTCAGTTCAACTTACTAGTTTCTCCTTGGGAGAAAGATGGGACAGGTTGAGTCTGTAAAGATTTACAGCTTTGGAAATTATAATATGATTTATAATCTGATTAATAGGGTTGCTATGAGTCAGGATTGACTCATTGACAATGGTCTTAGCTTTTGGTTTATTCAAAAGAGTTAGTCTAATCAGTATGCACTCCTGCTTATGGTCAAAACCAATGGCTAACAATGTACCAAAATATTAACTGCAGAATGATTAGATCATAAGATCAATTTAGAGTGATAGATACTAGATTATATGTCACAGTGCAGGAAGGGAAGACCCTCTATGAGGTGGATTGATTCAGTGACTGGGGTAATCGGGATGGGTGTGTCAGAGGCAATGCGATTGGTACAGGATAGAGCAGAGTTTGGGGCTGTTGTACATAGGGTCGCTATGAGTCGCAAACGACTCGAAGGCACATAACAACAACAACAACAACAACAATTTTTCTTGACTTTGGTTAGCTAGTTTAATCAATTTATAATGAAAGTTAATTAAAACTTGTTTAATCTAAGCAAATAGTTCACAAAGTGCCTGGGAAATAGCAAAGTCTTCAAAATATTACTGAAAATGCTTATCTCAGCAATATAAAAACTGAAGAGCTTTGATTATTCAAATTTGTCATGGGCATGTACGTTTTATTTGTGCTTTTTCTCCCCCCCCCCAAATAACTTTTATGTTTTTTATAAACACCGATGTATTTGTATGGCTATGTGACATAAAATTAAGTCAGTTCCCCTTTCCATACAACTTGTAGTTATAAATGCATTATGTAGAAAATGAAAGTTTTTCTAAGAAGAAACCAAATTAAAAACAAAGCAAAATAACATTTAGCATCATACTAAGCCCACTACAGAGTTTTTCAGGACTTTACTGATCATTCACTCCTATTTTCACATTCTATATATTTTTTCATGTTCAACAAAGTGATTCAGATTGTTTAAGTTGTCCCCACCATTTAAAGAGAAAGGTTTCTGCAATAATTTTAAACCATGGAGTTATTTTAATATCACCAAGGGCTGTTTTTTTTTCAGAAGTCCTTGGAGTTCTTGCTTAGACACATTAAAAATAGCTTTTAATCTCTTTGGGATGAGGGTCCATAGTTATATTTGTCCTCACCAAGGAAAATGTAATCAATTTCATGTTCGCTCTAAATGCCATCAGGATGGACTTTGTAGTGAATTCGTGTTAGGTAATTAATTTCTTCAGGCAAAACCTGTTCCAGTGGAATTCGAAACTCAGCTTTTAAACACCTCTTACTCCAATTGCATAATTTTCTCTATAAGTGTTGATAAAACAACCTGAAAGGGTAATTTTGGCACCAGATCTTGGCTGTGTTGAATAAGGAGACACTTAAAGCTTGGTGGAGCAATCTTTTCTCAATGTCTTCATTCAGGTGACAATTCTTTGTCTCAGCCCCAACTTTGTTGTCATCTTCACATTTAAGGCAGAAGTTTAACCTGTTGCTCATCAAGATTGTCAGTATTACCATAGGTCTGATCTGCATGATACAAGCCAATTACTCAACCATGCATCTCTTTTGGATGTGATCAGCCACCACACACCCCAGGTTTATCAACTTTATTGACCTTTCTGAAGAACCAACTCCTAGTCTTGTTGATAGTTTCAATTTTTTTTCTATTTTCTAGTCTGATTATTTCTGCTGTATTATTTATAGTTTCCTTTAATTTAGTGGTTGTTGGATATTCCTGCTATTCTTTTACTACTTACTGGAGATGTTGGGTTATATAATTATAATTTTTTCTTCCCTTTTGATGTGTTTGCTTATTGCCATGAATTGATCTCTAAGAATTGTTGTGGCGTTTCCAAGAAGTTTTGGAAAGGTGTGTTTTCACCATTATTTGTTTCTAGAGACATTTTAATTTCATTTTTTATTTCTTCTTTTACCCATTCATGTTCAAATAGGATATTACGCAGCTTTCAGTGTATGGTTTTTCTTCTTTATTCTCTTTTTGTTGATTTCTAATTTTGTAGTCTGAAATAAATGCTTTGTATTAAAGTGATTTTTTAAAAAAATTTTTGAGGCTTACTCTGTGATCTAAAATATGATCTATTCTGGAGAATATTCTATACATGTAGGAGAAGAATGTATACTGAGCTTTGTTGAGGGGTGCATTAGCCTCTATGAGATTGAGTTGGTTGATTATGTGGTTTAATTCTTCAGCATCTTTTTAAAATTTCTTCCTGGTAGTTCTATCCTTCCTTGAGACTGGTGAATTAAAGTCTCCTACAACTCATGTTTTTAAATTTTTTTCTACTATTTTTTTAATTCGGGAAATTCAGCTGTGAGGAACCTCTCAAGAGTACTGAAGAGCAACAAAATCAGGCTGGAGACTAAGGTGTTCCTGATCTGGGCTATAGTCTTCGCAATTGCGTACTATGCACCGGAGAGTTGGACAGCAACTAGGGATGACAGAAAAAGAATCGATGCCTTTGAGCTGTGGTGCTGGAGAAAAGTGTTGAACATACCATGGACTGCTAGGAGAACAAACAGGTTTGTCCTGGAGAGAGTGAAGCTAGAATGCTTCTTGGAGTCAAGGATTCTGAAGCTTTGTCTGACATACTTTGAGCATGTTGCAAGGAGGGTCCTTGGAGAGGAACATCATGTTTGGGAGAGTGGAGGGACAGCACAAGAGAGGAAGACCCTTGATGAGATTGATCTATTCTGTGATTAGGGTGGTGGGAATAAGTGTGTCAGAGACGGCGAGATCGGCACAGGATAGAGCAGCATTTAGGGCTCTTGTACATAGGGTTACTATGAGTTGCAAGCAACTTGATGGCACATAACAACAACAATTAGTTTATTTACAAAATTCTAACAACTCTTATTATTATTGTCTATGCAAAGGCTTTTGACTGTGTGGATCACAGCAAACTGTGATTGACTCTAAGAAGAATGGGAATACCAGAACATTTGATTGTGCTTATGTGAAACCTATACTTAAATCAAGAGGCAGTCTTCAGAACAGAGCAAGGAGACACTGCATGGTTCAAAATCGGGAAAGGTGTTATCCAGGGATGTATTCTGTCTCCATATCTTTACAATCTGTATGCAGAACAGATCATCCGGGACACTGGGCTGTATGAGGAGGAATGTGGCATCAGGATTGGAGGAAGAATAATCAACAACCTGCATTATGCAGATGACACAACCCTGCTTGCGGAAACTGAAGAAGACCTGAAGCACTTGCTGCAGAAGGTCAAGGACTGCAGCCTTCAATATGGATTGAAGCTCAACATCAAGAAAACAAAGGCCAAGAAAACACTGGGCCAGTTGGCAGCATCGTTATGGATGGTGAAGAGATTGAGATTGTTAACCGTTTTAGTTTGCTTGGTTCCACAACCAACACTCTTGGTACCAGCAGCCAGGAAATAAAGAGATGAATTACACTGGGAAAGTCAGCTGTCAGGGACCTCTCCAGAATACTGAAGAGCAATGATGTCAGGCTGGAGACTAAGGTGCACCTGATCCAGGCAATAGTCTTCACAGTTGCATGTTATGCATCAGAGAGCTGGACAGTGACTAGGGACGATAGAAAGAGAATTGATGCCTTTGAGCTATGGTGCTGGAGAAGAGTATTGAATATACCATGGACTACTAGGAGAACAAACATGTTCATTCTGGAGAGGATGAAACCTGGCTGCTCCTTGGAGACAAGGATTCTGAGGCTTTGTCTGACATATTTGAGCATGGTGCAAGGAAGGACAAGTCCTTGGAGAGGGGCATGATGTTTGGGAGGGTGGAGGGACAACACAAGAGAGGAAGACCCTCGATGAGATGGGTTGATTCAGTGACTGGAGTAATGGGAGTAGGTGTGTCAGAGACAGTGAGGTTGGCACAGGATAGAGGCTCTTGTACATAGGGTCACTATGATTTGCAAGCAACTCGATGACACATAACAACAACCATGCAGTTGAAACCAACCCAAAACTGAGCCTCCATCTGATTTTCAGAGGCCGTTAATTACATGGAAGGAGATTGCCCATCTTTCTCCCATGGAGCAGCTGGTGGATTCGAACCACATGCCTTCAGGATTGCAGTGCCATTTCTTACCAATAGACTGTTGTCTATTTCTTTCTTCAATTCTGTAATGCTTGCTTTGTGTATTTTTTTAGCTCTATCATTTGGTGCATTTATTATGGTTATATGGTCTTGTTCTATTGATCTTTTAAGCTTATAAAGTGACCTTGTGATAATGTGATGACTTTTATGATGAAATTCATTTTATCGAAGACTAATATTGTAGCTTTTGCTTTATTTTCTGGCTGTCATTTGGTTGGTGTAATTTTTTTCCACTTTTTTTTACTTTTAGTATATTTTGTCACTTTAAAAAAAAATTGTACTGGTTTATTTGCAAAGTTCACATACATTGTTTACACCAGACCTTTCCCATTTCTTTCACCCAACCACCCACATCCATCAACCTTTGTGACCCTATGATTAATCTTCCACCATTCGCACCCTCCCCTCTCACCTTGGATCCCCATACTCATTCTATAATAATGGTCCTATATAGTATTTGTCCATATGAGACCGAGTCAGTTCACTCATCATAATGCTTTCCAGACCCTACCAAGTTAGGTAGTAATTTACAAAATCATTGCTCCTGTGTGCTTGGTACTATTTTAACATGTGAATGCATCATAATTTCTCAATCCATTCAGTTGTGATTGGACATTTAAGAGGTTTTCACGTTCTTGCTACAGTGAATAGTGCTGCTGTGAACATTGGCGTACAAGTCTCTTTCTGTGCCTCAGTACACTCAGGGTATATTCCAAACAATGGAGTAGCTGGGTCATATGGAATTTCTATGTTCAGCTTTTTCAGGAAGAGCCAAAATTCCTTTCAGAGCGGTTGTGCCAATTTACAATCCCACCAACAATGTATAAGAGTTCCTATCTCTTTCCATCTTCTTCAGCATTTATTACTTGCTGTCCTGTTAAGATGTTACTGAAGAGATATGGTGTCTCATTGTGAATTTGACTTTTATCTCTCTTACTGCCAGTGATTTTGAGCATTTCTTTGTCAGTTGGCTATTCAAATATCTTCCTCTGTGAAAATGCTTTCCATGTCTTTTGCCCATTTTGTAATTGAGTTATCAACCTTTTTCTTGTGGAGGTCCAGGAGTATTCAGTAAGCTTTCATTATGAAATCCTTTTCTGAGATGGTATTGCCAAACATTTGTCCCCAGTCAGAAGGTTTTGTTTTCACCCTGTTTGAAAAAGTTTTTGATGCACAAAGGGCTTTAATCATTAGAAAGTCCCATTCATCAATTTTATCCTCTTCAGATTTTGCATTTATGGCTGTATTTGGCAGTCTCTTTATACTGTGGACTTCTAAGCTTGATCCCAGTTTGTCTCTTATAAACTTTATGGTTTGGTGCTTTACTTTCAGATCTCTGATCCACCTTGAGTTGATTTTTGCGTATGGTGTGTGATGTGGATCTTGGTTCAGCTTTCTGCAGGCAACAGTCCAGTTTTTCCAGCACCAGTTGTTGATGAGGTTGTCATCTCCCCATCTGGTAAATTTTCTTCAGTGTCCATTAAATAACTGGGTCTTTTGTAGCTCTACTTAGGTTCACTCACAAGTACCTCAATTTATGGTTGGCTGCTGTTAGGGAACTCTCTAAAGTACTCAAGAGCAACGGTATCTCTCTGGAGACTAAGGTGCGCCTGATACAGGCCATGATCTTTGCAATCACTTGTTATGCATCAGAGATTTGGACAATGACTAGGGAGGATAGAAGGAGAATTGATTCCTTTGAGAATTGATTCATCTTATATTTTGCCACTCTACTAAGTTGTCCTATTAACTCTTACAGGTTTTTGTGGTTGTTGTTGTTGAGTCCTTGGGTTTTCTGTGTACATTTTCATATCATCTGCATATGGAGATAGTTTAACCATCTTTGCTGACCTGGATACCTTTTATTGCCTTCTCTTGTCATATTGCCCTAGCAAGCACTTTCAATACAATATTGAATAGAAGTGATGACAGTGGACATATTTGTCTGGTTCCTGTTCACAAGGAAAATGTTTTGTCTTTCTCTATTGAGAATGATATTGGTTATTGGTTTTGCATATATACTTTTCACCATGTTGAGGAAATTTCATTTTATTCCAATTTTGTTGAGTTTCTTTATCAGGAAGGGGTGTTGGGTTTTTGTCAAATGCCTCTTCTACATCAATTGTAAAAAATCGTGTGGTTCTTGTTATTTACTTTATTAATATGGGAAATTATGTAGATTGTTTTTGTTATGTTGAACCATACTTGGATACTTTTTATGAAGTCCACTTGGTCATGGTGAGTTATTTTTTAAAGTACTTTTGGACTCTTTTGGCTAAGATTTTGTTAAGGATTTTTGTATGTATATTCATTGGAATATTGGTCTGTAGTTTTCTTTCTTGGTAATATCTTTGCCTGGTTTTGTTATTAGACTTATGCTTGCTTCATAGAATGACTCTGGAAATGTTCTTTTTCAATATTTTGAAGTAATTTAACTAAAATTAATGATATATTCTCTCTGGATATTTGGTAGAATTCAGCTGTGAAACTGTCAGTTCCAGGACTTTTCTTACAGGGAAGTCTTTTTATGACCTGTTAAATTTCTTCTTTTGTGATGGATCCCTTCAAGAGTTCTCTATTTGTCCTTGTCAATCTGGGTAAGGCATAGTTTCAAGGAATTTCTTCTAGTTTTTAGATTTATCAGAGTATAGCTTTTTGTAGTATTCTGATACTATAAATTTAATTACATCTGGTTCTGTTATGAAAGCACCTCTATCATTTCTTAATTGAGTTATTTGGTTTTTTCCCTATAATTATATTTTATTAATTTTCATAAACATTTACAGAGATTTTGGGTTTCCATTCATTCATTGTTGCACTATTCTC
>NW_006399999.1:3279800-3281809 GCF_000299155.1 Elephantulus edwardii
TCTCTCTCTCTCTCTCTCTCTCTCTCTCTCTCTCTCTCTCTCTCTCCCTCCCTCCCTCCCTCTTTCTCTCTTTCTCCCTCTCTTTCTTTCTTTCGTGCCTATTGCTATAAATTGCCCCTGGGGACTGCCTTAACCGTATCCCAGAGATTTGGTTATGTTGTATTTTCATTTTCATTTGGTTCAAGGGACTTTTAAAATTTCATTCTTCATTTCTTCTATAACCCAATTGTGTTCTAGCAGGTTGCTATCTAGCTTCCACTTGGGTGGTTTTATAAACATTATCCTTTTGTGATTAGTTTTTAATTTTATGGCATTGCGATACGATAAGATACTTTGTATTATTTCAATGTTTGGGTTTTGATGTTTGGGGTTTTTTTTTATTATTATTTGTTGAGGCTTGCTTTTATTCCTGACATGTGATCAGTTCTGGAGAATGTACCATGTGCACGCTTGAGAGGAAAGTGAATTGAGTTTTAGTTGGATGTAGTAACTTGAATACAAGATTAAATTGGCTGAATGTACAGTTTAGATCTTCTGCATTCTTGTTGAGTTTCTTTTGGCTTGATCTATCATTTGGTGATAGTGGTGTGTTAAAATCGCCTACCACTATTGTGGTGTTGTCTATTTCTTACTTAAATTCTGTTAACTGTTGTTTAATGTTTGTAGGTATATCAGTTGGTGCATTACCAAGGTTATGTCCTCTTGATCTATTGTGCCTTTAATCAGTATGTAATGCGCTTCCTTCTCTTTGATGGTGGTTTTCATTCTGAATTTTTTTTTATCAGAGATTAGTATTTATTGCCACTCCTGCTGTTTTGAACTTACCATTGTCTTGGTATATATTCTTTTCCAGCCTTTGATTTGGAGTCTGTTTTTCTCCTCTTTTTATAGAGGTGTCTCTTATAGGCAACATATTGTTGGGCTTTATTTTTTATCTATTCTGCTACTCTTTTCCTCTTAATTGGTGCATTTAGTCCATTCACATTAAGTGTGAATCTTGTCAGGTCCAATTTTCCTTTTGCCATTTTGCCACATTTCTTTTTCGGTTGTTTCTGGTTACTTTAGTCCATGCACTTTCCTTTGGAGTCTCTGTGTGAAGGACTTCTTTTAAATTTCTTGTGGTTTTATCTCATTTTCACAAATTCTTTAAGTTCTTTCTTTCTTTTTTTTTTTTAGCCGAATTAACAATGTTTATTTCGAGTTCGAACCCGGGCTCCCGCGTGCTGACACAGCAGCATCCACCCTAGAGCTAAGTTCTTTCTTTTCTGCAACGGATCTAATCTCTTCTTCATATATGATGGAGAGCTTTGCTGGGTATAGGATCCTTGGCGGGCACCTTTGTGTATATGCCACCTCATTGTCTTCTAGCTCACATGGTTTCTGCTGAGAAATTAGAACTTAACCTAATTGTTACCCCTTTGTGGGTGACTCTTTGTTTTTCTTGAGCTGCTTTTAGAATTCTGTCCTTATCTTTTAATTTAGAGAATTTGACTATGATGTGTCTTGATGTTTTTCTTTTTTAGGTCTAGTCTAATGGGTGTTCACTGTGTTTCTTTACTGTGGATTTCTCCATTCCTCAAATACCTGGAAAGTTTTATACTAGTACTTCTATCGCAATTTTCTCAGTGATTTTCCTGTCACTCTTCTGTTCTGGAACTCTAATAATTCATTCCTTTTGATATCGTCACTCATGATTTTAATAGTTTCTTCATTTTCTTCATATATCATCTGTGATTTTTCTTCTAGTGTGTTTCCAGTGAGGCTTTCATCTTCCAGCTCTCTACTCTCTGTTCCATCTCTTCGGTTCTTCAGTTCTATATTTTTTCCTACCAGCATGTTGGACACTTCTGCCATTTCAGTCTTTTTAAAAAATTATTAATTTTAATGAAAGTTTACAGAGACTTTGGATGTCCATTCATTCATTGTTGCAATTTTCTCCCTTCCCCTACCCCCAGTGTGCTCCTCTCAAAGAAAAATTCTACCATTGTTATACAATCTCCCCCCCCCCC
>NW_006399999.1:3282494-3285541 GCF_000299155.1 Elephantulus edwardii
TTCATATCCTGTGCCCATTTTTCAATGGGATTATTTACCTTTAGCTTGTTATGGTGCTCGAGTATTTTATAAATTTTTGATAGATGTCCCTTATCTGACCAAATACTTTTTCCCAGTCTGTGGATTCCCTTTTTACCCTGTTGGAGAAGTTTTAGATGTGAATAGGGATTTGATTCTAAGAAGCTTCCATTCATCTATTTTATCTTCTCCTGGTTGTAGGGATTCTCCCTTTCTTAAGTATATATACCTGGGAAGATTTCTTTTAGTAACTCTTCCACAACTTTCTCAGTGTTTTGTTGGTTTTGATTTGTTTGTTTTGGTTTTTCTCCCTTCTTCTTATTCTGGAATTCCAATTACAAACTTGTTATTCCTCTTGATGGTGTCTCACATTATTCTTAGGTTTTCTTAATTTTATTTCTTTTTTTAATTCTGTTTTTTTACTCTTGTAGATCTGTACTGAGGGCTCTATCTTCTCTTTCCCTGGTTCTGTGTTTCATCTCTTTAATTCGGCTCATCTGTCCCTCTAATATGTTGACAGCTTCTGAGACACTGATCCTAATATTCTGGATTGTTGTTTCTTATTTTTCTAGGCTTTCTAATGTCACATTTGTTTTATCTGCATTATCTTGAATTTTTTTTAAGTTTCTCTTGACTTTTCTTTCTAGAATCTTGCAGTTCTTTGAGTTTTTCTTTCACCCATTAAAAATACTTGATTATTGTTCTTTTGAATTCTGTGTTAGAAAGTTCCATCAGACTTTCCGGCTTCAAGAAATCAATTGATTCAGTTTTTTTATTATTATTTTTAAAATCACTTTTGGTGGCCTAGTAGTAAGAAGCTGCACTGCAATCTTGAAGGCATGGGGTTCAAGTCCATCAGCTGCTCCATGGAAGAAGGATGAGAGATTTCCACTTACACGATTAACTGCCTCTGAAAAGCAACTGGAAATTCAACTATGGGTTGCTTCTGACTCAACAGTACACAACCAACAACCATATTTCTTTGGTCTTGTGTAGGATGTAAGATAGTCTGCTTCTTTTATGTCATTGCTGTTATAGAAATATTGTGGGGATTTCTCAGTGCTGTGTGTGTTGTTGTTGTTGTTGTTTTGCCTAGATACTTAGCAGATCCTGGGTCTGATCCCCTTGGTTTGGTTGGGGAGCTTACTGCTTCAGAGGAAGGAAGGGAAGCTTGATCTGTCTGAATACCTCTCTGGTGCCTGGGCTCAAAGGATAACTTGATTCACTTGGAGAACTTAATGTTCCAATGGGGAAGGACAGGGCAAATCACTCTGCCTGTGATACTTGCTCTCTCCCTTCATGCCGTTAAGGACACAAGCTTCTAGGGAAGCTGGCCAAATTCTGAGGGTGGAGTTTTTAACAGGCAGATAGAGACTGGGGAAGAGGGCAGGGACCTGGGGTGTCATCACCTGATTAAGATGGTACAGAGTAAGGTCTCAGCGGGAGAACCAAATAGTTAGGGTTCTCTGGGTGCTGGCTGTCTGTCCTCTGTTATTATTTCATATTTTCTTTATTCTATTGTAAAATTTTTTATATTTTAATTTATTTATTTTTGGAAAATTTTTATAGGGAGGGGGAATGGAAACACAGATGATCTCATCTAATCTGTAGTCCATGTCTTCTAAATTTCTTAACATAGACCGATGAGCATGTCTCAGGGTTGCATGTGTTTGCTGAGTCAACTCAATTGATATTTAGTCAATTGTTCTTACTTATTTTGCCAAAACCTTCAGTGAAGCACTGGCTTCTTCTTTCAGTACCATTGTTTTGATCATATGCTACTTTCTGAAATTGTTTACTGTCAACCAATTCTTTTTTGGACAGTGATACTGCATATTCTTTTCATGTTCTTTTGATACTTCCTGTGTCATTCAATATTTTGCCCATAGAATCCTTCAGTCTTGCCTTTTTCTTTAGATCTTTCTACTTGAGAACTGCTGAGTGTGTTCTTCCCTTTTGTTTTTTTTTTCACATCAAGTCTGCACATTTCATTATAATACTTTACTTCACTTTATTAAACAGCTCTTTGAAATATTCTGTTCAGCTCTCTTATCGTTTATATCTTTTACTAAAGTTAAGGATGGGCAGTCTTCTTCTGTATGATTAACAACCTCTGAAAATCTGCGAGAGGGTCAGCTATGGTTCACTTACAACTTGACGGTACACAACAACAACATCTTTTATTTAAGCTTTTCTACTTTTCAGAGCAAGTTTCTTCTGATATCCATTTTGGCCTTAATTTTCTTTCCTGACTTTCATGGACATTTTTCTTTCTGTTTTTCTATATGATTTCTTGATGACACCTCAGGACTAGTCTGGTCTTCTGTCATTAGTATTCAATATATCAAATCTGTGATTGAGATTATTTTCAAATTCAGATGAGATATAACCAAAATTCTATTTTGGCTCCAGTGGAGTTGTTTTTATTTTCTTTGGCTTAAATTTGAATTTGTATATGACCATTTGATGACCTAGTACAGTCTTCCTCTGTATTGCCTCTGACTGATGATATTGAAGTTTTCCATAGTTTCTTTGCACATCTGTATTCAGTTTGATTCCTGTGTATTGCATCAGACAAAATCCATGTGTATAGTTAACACTTATGTTTTTTAAAAGGCATTTGCAATGAAGAAATAATTTTTAAACAGAGAACAATTTATCTATTCATTATTTATTGATCCTGACCCCATATTTAGCCATTTAAACTACACTAACTGTTGTTATTAGGTACCTTCGAGCTAACCCTGGTGATGTTATGGATAACAGATCTGAGCCTTGTCTTGCTCTGTGCCATCTTCACTCTCTCTTTTTTAAATTATTATTAAATTTTATTAGCTTTAATGAACATTTACAGAGATTTTGGGTTCTCATTCATTCATTGTTGCACAGTTTTCTCTACCCTCCTCCCCAGATCGTTCTTCTTCCCCCACCCCGAATGTCTGTTTTATTGTCCAATTGCCACAGTGCTTGTCAAAGCCAGTTCTGATTAATCTCCTTTGTCAGTGTGTCCTTTGCCATTCCCTATCACT
>NW_006399999.1:3292131-3296111 GCF_000299155.1 Elephantulus edwardii
ATATATTCTCTCATTCTTCATTATGTCTGGGAAGTTTTCCTCTAGTAATTCTTCCACAACTTTTTCAGTGCCTTTACTTGCTTCTTCCTTTTTTGGGAATTCAGTGATGCGTATGTTATTTTTGTTGATGGTGCCCCACATTATTCTTAGGTTTTCTTTTTTTCCCTTCTTTTCTGAGTCTTCTTTTTGCTCTAGCAGATCAGTGGTGACAATTTCGTCTTCACTTTCATCTCATCAACTCTGCTCATATGTCCCTCCATCATGTTGACGGCCTCTGGAACACTGGACCTTATATTTTGAATGGCGGATTCTTGTTTTTCCAGTGCCGCTAATGCCTCATTTGTTTTCTCTGCAATGTTCTTCATTGTTCTTTTGAACTCCTCCTGGTCTTTGTTTCTAGTACCCTGCAATTCATCAAGTTTGTCTTTCATCCATTGGATATATTCAGTCGCTCCTCTTTTAAATTCTGTGTCAGAAAGTTCCATGAGACTTTCTGGCTCCAGGTTATCCACTGTTATTACATCGCCCTTTGTGAGCGACATCTTGCTTTGCTCTTGTGTATTGTGTGGGATTGTTTGCTTTCTTTGAGACATTGGTATGCTTTCTTGATCTGAAGGCAATGCTCTTGAGATCAGTTGGGCAGCTACTGAACTTGTGTGTTTCTCTGACTTTCTGACTTCAGAAAAATGTCAGTTCAGCGTCTGCTAGGGCATTCTCTTGTTGCTAAAACAGGCCAAGGTGCTCCCGTTTAATGGCAAGTGGATTGCCCAGATGTGTAGGCACTGGTGTGGAGCCAAATGGGGTGAGGCAGACAAAGGGTTGAGTGATCGCAAGGGCAGGTCAATCACTTGGAGGACCTTGCTGAAACCTCTGCTGTCTCAGTGTGCTCACGACTGGGGTCCTTACTCAAATTCCTGCTGTCCATTTCCTACCCAGTGGTTTTCTCAGTGTTCCCTGCCTGGTGGCACTTACGTAGGTGCCCTCACACAACAGCCCCTGCTCCAGCAGGGGCCTGGATCAGACAGGATCCAAAAAGTCAAGGTCAAATTCCCACCAACCCACTAGCATCTGGCTGGTCTGCAGGTTTCACAGAAGCCAGCTGGCTGGCTTGTTTTGGGCAGTTGGTGTAGCCCAAGAGAGCTCGGCCAAATTTCCCACCAGTGGGCAAGCCCTTAGGTGCTCTCCCAGGTAATCAGCAATGCCCCGGTAAACACAGCCAAGATCCTACCGGCCTTTCTCCTGCCAGGTTAGTTCCACAACAGCTAACAGCTCGGCTGATAGCTCCGGGTCATGGCTGGATCCACGGTGGTGCCCTGAGGTCACAGGGCTGTGGTGGGCGCTGAGGTGAGTGGTTGTGGAGCTGCAAGGGCGGCGGGGGAAGGTGAGGAAAGCAAGGGACTAGGGGGGTAAAGAGCATAGGGCTTGGAGACTATCACCAAGAGGTGGGGGCGGGGCTTGGGCGCTGCTGGGGGTTTATGCAGCAGCGCCCTATGTGTTCGGGGTCACACAGGTGCTGGTTGTAGGGGGGGGTCACACAGTGGCGGGTAGTCTTCGCTCCTCTGGGTTCTCACGGTCTTCGCCCCTCTGGAATTCCACGGTGGGTGGCTGACTGTTGCTCTTCCCGGGTCTCTTCCCCGCCCGTCTGGCGGCGGAGCCCCTCCATCTGGCAGCAGCGGAGCTCTTCTGTCTGGCGGCGGTGGGGTTCTTCCGTCTGGTGGCGGCAGAGTTCTTTCGTCTTTTGGCGGCGGAGTTCCAATAAATAATTTATTTTACAAAATTTTATCATATGATCTCTACCCTCATTTCTGTTATCATGATCATATTTTCCAACTAACATTCTTACTTCTTCATTTCCAACTTTTTCATTCTAGTCATCAATTAACAAAAATACATCTTCATTTCATGTTTGATCAATTTCAGAGTGCATAAGTTGGTAGACATGCTCAGTTTCTTAAATTTTGGTTTAGAATGGTGCATGCATTTGAATAATAGTTGTATACTAGTAAGTCATCCTTGTATGCGTAGTGATAATATCCTATCACTCACAGAATTGTCCTTTAGGATAGATTGTGGAGTGCTCTTTTTAACAATGAATGCAACACCATTATTCTTTTTTTTTTTTACCATTATTCTTCAATTTGTCATTCCTGGAGTAGTCTATTCTATGAACATGTGATTCAGTTCATTTCCATTCATTAATGCCAAGAGTGGTGGTCTTCATACACTTATTTCATTTTTTACAATATTTTGGTTTTTTAGATTCATACTTTCTACATCTTATATACCAATTACTATTAATGGGTGTTTGCAGCTACTTCTTATTTTGTGTCTTGCTACATGAACAAATAAATTCCTTCATAGAATAAATACTTTAATCCATTTTTTTCATTTAAATATTCTCTACTTTGACGAGACAACTCTTATCCAGTTGTATTTTGAACATCTTCCAACATGAATGGCTCATCCTCTGGAATTATATTGGCTGTTCTGTTGCTATTTGCTATTCAATAAATTGGGTTTTTGAGGGCCCATTATTCCAGAAGAGTTATTCCATATTCCTATCTTGCTTCTTAGTGTTTCTTAGTCTGAAAGCTTCACTGAAATCTATATACCATAGGTTTTACTGCTAGGACTTGAAATACCAGTGGCATAGCTTCCAGCATCAAAGCAATATGCAAAACATCACAGACATGCAAAGTGACATGTGAGTAGTATAATTAATTATTTTTGTTATTGCTGTTATGTGCCGTCAAGTGGCCTGTAACCCACAGTGACCCTGTGCACAATAGCCAATGGCTCTGAAGCCTTCCCTGTCCTGAGCCAATCTCACTGACTCTGATAAACCTATCCCCATTTCTCTAGTTACTGTATCAATACATCTCATACAGGGCCTTCCTTTCCTGCACTGTCCCTCCACCCTTCCAAGCATAATGTTCTTCTCCAAGCATTGATCCCTCCTGGCCACAAAACCAAAGTATGTGAGACATAGTTTCAAAATCCTGGCCTCCAAGGAGAAACTTGGTTTCACTCTCTCTAAGACAGATATATTTGTTTTCTTGGCTGTCCACGGTATGTTCAAGACTCTCTCCAGCACCAAAACTCAAAGGTATCAATTCTTCCTCTATGATCCTTACTCATTATTCAGTTCTCTGATGCATACCAAGTAATTGCAAAGACGATGGACTGGATCAGGGGCACATTAGTCTCTAGACTGACATTGTTGCTTCCCAGGACTCTGGAAAGGTCTCTAACAGTAAATTTACCTAAAACATTTTGTCGTTTGATTTCCTGTCAGCTGGTGCCAAGTGTGTTGATTATGGTGCAGAGCAAGCTGTCATTGTTAACAACCTCAATCTCTTCTCCCTCTATGCCAATTGGCCCAGTGATGAGAATCTTTGTCTTCTTGATGTTGAGCTTCAATTCATATTGAAAACTACAGTCCTTCACCTTCTGCAGCCAGCACTTCAGGTCTTCTTCAGTTCAGCAAGTAAGGTTGTGTCATCTGCATAATGTAGTTTGTTGATTAATCTTCCACCAATCCTAATGCCACATTCTTCCTCATATAGCTCAGCCTCCTGAATGATCTGTTCTGCTTGTAGATTGAAATGATATGGAGACAGGACACATCCCTGCCACACTCCCTGATTTTGAATCATGCAGTGTTTCTCTACTCTGTTCTAAGGACTGATTCCTGGTTCAAGTATTGGTTTTGCGTAAGCAAAATCAAGTGGTCTGGGATTCCCATTCTCCTATCCTGTGCCATCCCTACAACCTCTAACACACTCAAGCCCATTGTTCCAGTCACTTTGTGAATCCACCTGGTTGAGAGTATTCCTCTCCTGAGCCATCCTTCCACCTTTCCAAGCATGATGTTCCTCTCCAAGGAATATACTTTCCCAGCAACATGCTCAAAGTATGAGCAATGAAGTGTCACCATAATTGCCTCCAAAAAGCATTCCTTTAAAATTTTTATTAAATTT
>NW_006399999.1:3296937-3299549 GCF_000299155.1 Elephantulus edwardii
AAATAATAGGCTCTTGTGGCCAGGAGAAAATGAATATACTTACCAGTAATGTTAATGCTCACCCACAGCTCTTCTGGGAGGATCTAAATCGTTGAAGCATCCTCCTTTGTTTCCAGCTGGGAGCTGGGCCTGTCAATCCTGTCAGGCACGAGTACCTGATGTGGGCTGCCCTTGGCCATGTCCAAAAATCATTCTCACTGCACAGTCTCCAAGACATATTTGTTTGTTCTTTTGACAATCCATGGGATAATCAGTACTCTTCTTCAAAACCACAATTCAAAGTCATAAATTTTTATGTCATCCTTATTTGTTGCCCAACTCTTAGATGTATAATAAATGACAGATTAAATTATGACCTGAATCAAGCACACTTAGTCCTCAGCCTGACATTATTTCTCCTCATGTAGATTTCCCCAGTGTAATATGTTTCCTGATCTCCTGATTGCTGGTATCAAGTGTATTGACTGGGGATCCAAGTAAGATGAAGTTGTTCCCAGATTTAATCTTTTCTCCAGCCCTCATGCTGTTATCCATTAGTCCATGGCAAAGATTTTAATTTTCTTGAAGTTGAGATGCAATCCATATTTTTAAAGTTATACTAGTTTATTTATAAAATTCTAATACATTGGTTTCCAGATCAGATTCTTCCAATTTCCCTCACCGCCCCCCTGCATCAAATTGTATGATTCCATGTTTAAGCTCCCCTCCACCTGCACCTCCTTATCCCTCTGCTTCCACCCCCACCCCCTTGGATCGTTATACTCATTCTACAATAATGATTTTATACTATATTTGTCCTTGTGGGACTGCGTTAGTTCACTCAGCATAAGATTCTCTAGTCCCTTCCAAGTTATGTAATAATTTACAAAATCATTGTTCTGGCGTGCTGCATAGTATTCCATTGTGTGAATGTACCATAATTTCTCAGTCCATTCTTTTGTGGTTGGACATCTGGGCTGTTTCCATATTCCTGCAATGGTGAATAAAGCTGCTATGAATATTGGTGTACAAGTCTCCATTTGTGCCTCAGTTCTCATTTTCTCAGAGTGTTTTCCAAGTAGTGGAATAGTTGGGTCATATGGAATTTCTATATTCAGCTTTTTGAGGAAGTGCCTTCCAGAATGGTTGTACCATTTTACAATCCCACCAACAAGGTATAAGAGTTCCTATCTCCCCACATCTTCTCCAACATTTATTACTTGCTGCCCTGTTAAATTTTACCATTGTTATTGGAGTGAGGTGGTACCTTATTGTGGTTTTGATTGAGATGCAATCATATTGAAGGCTGGCAGGAAGACATTCCTGAGGCAGAAACTCAGAGACAAAGACCTTCCTTCAGAACCACCAGAGAGAGAAAGCCTTCCCTCAACACTGCTACCTCAGATTCAGACATGGAGTCTCCTAAACGGTGTGACTTACTTCTCAGTTTATTGTATTGGGGGATTGATCTGAATATTGGTAATTACTTTGTACTTTGAGTATCTGTGTAATTGCTTACTTATTATTGCTCTAATTTGCTGTAAGTTTGCTGTACTGCAGTAAATTGTGGGTTTCTGTTATGGTGAAAGCTGTGCCACCAGTGTATCAAGTGTCAAAGGAGTTACTCATGGTGGATAGGTTTTAGTGGAACTCCCAGATTAAGACAGACTAAGAATCAAAATTGGCCATCCATTTCTGAAGTAGCATACCTCTGAAAACCCTATAAATTATAGAGGAACACACTTAAATATAGTATTAAGAGTAGAACCCAGATTGGAAATCAATCAAAATGAGGAAAAATGACGGCATATATCCTTTAATAATTGAAACATGGCATATATGGAGTATGAATGTTGAAAAACTAGAAGTTGTGAAAAAATGAACTGGAATGCATGAACAACATACATTTTTTTTTCTCTTTTTATTATTTTTGTGTGTACCATCAAATCAGATCTGAATGGTACAGGAGGAGATTGTCCCTCCTTCTCCAGTAGAGCATCTGGTGGATTTGAACCTCGTACCTGTGTGATTACAGTGCAGCTTCCTGCCACTAAGCCACCAGAACTCCCTGAACATCAACATGCTAAGCATTAATGAGACGCGATGGAAAGCTTTGGCCAGTCAGAATCAGAGAACCACATGATATACTATGCAGAGAATGAAAAACAGAGTAAAAATAGTGTTGTTGTATTCATAGCTAAAAAGACAATTTCCATTTCAGTGGAAAGGAAGCGTGTACAAACCACTAGATACCGTGAGGGAGAAAAATGTTACTGTCTGCTTTCATAATTATTTATAGTCTTGAAAATTCTATGGAACAGTTCTATTCTGTACAAGAGGGTCATAGAGTTGGAATTGATTTGATAGCAGTAATCTGGAAAACAACCACTTGGCCAACTGACTGGAAGAGATCTATATTTGTTCCTATCCCAAATAAAGGTGACCCAACAGAGTATGGAAACTATAGAACAATCTCACTGATTTCACATGCAAGCAAGATTTTACTAAAGATTATCCAAAAACGACTGGAACAGCACATCAGCAGAGAACTACCAGAAGTCCAGGCTGGGTTTAGAAGGGGTCGTGGTACTAGGGATATTGTAGCTGATGTTAGATGGATCTTAGCTGAAAGC
>NW_006399999.1:3300574-3304720 GCF_000299155.1 Elephantulus edwardii
TTAGGGCTGTTGTACATAGGGTCGTTATGAGTCGCAAGCGACTCGACGGCATATAACAACAACAACAAGAAGCAGCACTGATCAGGGTGTATGTGAATATGAAGACAATTTTAAAATTTGAAATATACATATATATGTGTGCATATTGTTGTTGTTATGTGTCATCGAGTCGCTCCTAAGCCAATCTTACTGTCTCTTACACATTTACCTATATTAATCCAGTCATTCTACTAGTCCCTCTCATCCAGGGTCTTCCTCTCCTGTGTTGTCCCTTTGCCCTTGCAAGCATGAAGTCCTTTTCGAAGAACTGGTCTCTCCTGAAAACATGCCCAAAATACGTGAGATGGGATTTCAAATTCCTTGCCTCCAGAGAGAACTTGGTTTCACCCTCTCCGGGACAGAGCTGTTTGTTCTCTTGGAAGTCCATGGTACATTCTATACTCTTCTCTAGGACCATAACTCAAAGACATCAACACTTCTTATATCATTCTTATTGATTGTCTAGACCTCTGATGCATAGCAAATAATTGCAAAGATCTGTATCAGGCACGCTTTAGTCTCTATACTGACATCATTGCTCCTCAGCACTCTGGAGAGGTCCTATACAGCAGACTTTCCTAATCTAATTCATCTCCATTTACTACTCACATGTAAGTTCAAACTTAAGTTAAAGAAAATGAAATTAAATCCACAAGAACCAAAATTTGACCTTAATTCCACTCCACCCGAATTAAAAAAACCATCCCAAGAATAGGTTTGAGGCCTTGGATACTAATGAACAAAGACCAGATGAGCTGTAGGTGGATATCAAGAATATCATACAGGAAGAATGTAAAAAGTCATTACAAAGACATAGGAGGAAGTAAATACCAAGACAGATGCCAGAAGAAACTCTGAATATTGCATTAGAAGACTGAGAAGCCAAAGCAAAGGAAGAAATGAGGAAGTTAAGGAGCTGAAAAAAAGATCTCAAAGGGTAGTGTGGGAAGACAATGCAAAGTATTATGACGAAATTTGCAAAGAGCTGGAGTCAAAGAATCAATAAGGATGAACTCACTCAGCATTTCTTAAGCTGAAGAAACTGAAGAACAAATTCAAGCCTCAAGTTGCAGTACTTAAAGATGCTGTGGACAGAATATTGAATGATTCAGGAATCATCAAAAGGAAATGGAAGGAGTATACAGTCACTGTACCAAAGAATTGGATGATGCAGAAGAACTTTATGAAACAACAAGAAACATTTGTGCATAGATATACTTATTTTCCCCCTAATTTTCAGACTTCAAAATCTTTATTCTGAAATGCTTATGGGTACATTTGAATGGAGTATCTCTCAGTAGTTGAGCATTTTACTGTTTCTGCCACTTGAGGACTCTTGTATATATGTTGTTGTTATATACCATTAAGTTGGAACTGATTTATAACTTACCTTCCAACAGGTTTTAAAAGCAGTAAATTACACAGGAGAAAAATACCTGTCTTTCTTCTATGAAGCATCTGGTGGATTTGAACCACGCGTCCTTGGGATGGTAACGTTAACTCCTTACCACTAAGTGATCATGCCATTTCAAGCTCATGGTTATGCTCCATTGAGTTTCTGAGGCTCACTGAGTGTCTAAGCTTTGGATTGGCAGCACTGCTCTTTACCTATTGGAGCTCCCCAAGTGACTACAAATTTTTGTACACATAGAACCTTAATGAATCTGATGGGCTCATACTTATTCTCCACATGTATTTCACCTTTGGTCAATACCTTAGTGGTGTAATGAGTTTTCAGCCTGTGGTAATCACTGTTCCCTTGTTAACTTTTGTTTGTTGGTGGTGGTACTATCAAGTAATCTACAATACACAGTGACCCTATGAACAATATATGGAACATTTGATTGCACATAGAAGTCCTGAGTGACATAAATTATTTGAGCTTAACCAGTGCAATGATAGCAGCAGTTTGAAGACAAAGGTGCATCTGGTTTAGGTCATGGCCTTTTCCATTACTTGTTGTACATTTGAGAGCTGAACAATGAGTAAGGATGACAGAAGAAGAATTGATGTCTTTGAGTTACAGTGTTGGAGAATAGTATTGAATATCTCATGTACTGCCAAAAGAATAGTATGTCAAGGTATTTGGGAAAGATGAAGCCGGAGTGCTTCTTGAAGACTGGCAAAGCTGCATCTCTCATACTTTGGACATGTTGCTAGGAGAGACTATTGCTTGGAAAGGGATATCATACTTCGAAGGATCAGCAAAAGAGAGGAAGACCCTCAACCAGGTGGATTGACACAGTGACTATTGCAAAGGACTCAGGTGTATCAGAGATTGTGAGGATGGCATAGGATAGGACGGGGTTCACATCTGTTTCTCATAGGGTGGCTATAAGTCAGACTTATCTCAATGGCACCTAACAACAACAACAACAACAACAACAACAACAACAACAAAGGTTGCTGGTTATAAGTCACCCAGAAGCATCACAGAATAAAGACCTAGAAGTTCACCTCTATAAAGAAAACCTTATGGTTTCTATTGAAAAAAAAAACGTTATGGATAAATCAGTTCTACCCTAAAATGTGGAGTCATCATGAGTTGAGAGCAACTCAAATGCAATTACTTCTATTTTATTTTTCCTTTTCTTTAGATTACAGATAACCAATGTTTTAGTTAAACTCAGTGGTTATAAAGAATAAAGTTTTAGGCTAGCTCAACTGAGACAGTATCTGTGGTGAGAGTTAATGAGGCAGTAAAGAACATTGTTATCTCAAAGGAATTTGAGAAGAGACAGTAAATTTCTAATGGGCCTCTTGGAGAGACCCAATCACCACTGTGTTCTGATATTAACATTTTTCATATATTATCTACCTCTTCTTTCATCCCCTTCACAGCTCATGTCTTGTCCTTACTTTGCAATTTTGTTGTTGCTGTTATATGCTTTTTAATCTATTCTAAATTAGAGAAATCCTGGTGAAAACTAGGCCGGGTCCTAGGACAGACCACCAACTACTCATATGCAAGTTCAAGCTGAGGTTGAGGAAAATTAAATCAAGTCCACGGGAATCACTCGAATTTCAAAACCATCTCAGGAACAGATTTGAGGCCTTGAGCACCAATGAGCATAGACCAAATGAGCTCTGGAAGGATATCAAGAAAATCGTCCATGAAAAATGCAAAATATCATTACAAAGGCTGAAAAACAAGAAAAGACCAAGAAGGATATCAGATGAGACTCTGAGTATTGCATTAGAGCACCGAGAAGCCAAAGCTAAAGGAAGAAACCAAGAAATCAAAGAGCTGAACAGAAAATGTCAAATGGCAGCCCGGGACGACAAAGCAAGATACTATAATGAAATGTGCAGAGAGCTGGAGTCAGAAAATCAAAAGGTCCAAACTCGCTCACTGTTTCTTAAGCTGAAAGAGTTGAAAAACAAATTCAAGCCATGGGTGGAAATACTTAAGGATACTTTGGTTAGAATGTTAAATGATCCAGGAAGTATCAAGAGAAGAAGGAAGGAGTACACAGTATCAGAAGGAATTGGCTGGCACAGAAGAATTTAATGAAACAACATATGAGCAAGAGCCTATGGTGATGAAGGAGGAAGTTAAAATTGTTCTGAAGGAATTGCCAAAAAACAAGGCTCCAGGAGTTGACTGCATAACAATTGACATATCTCAACAAACAGACACTGCCCTGGATGTGCTCACTAAGTTGTGCCAAGAAATCTGGAGGACAGCCAGCTGGTTGACTGACTGGAAAAGATCGGTATTTGTTCCCATTCCAAAGAAAGGTGACCCAACTGAATGCGAGAATTATCGAACAATATCATTAATATCACAGGCAAGCAAGATTCTGCTGAAAATTATCCAAAAACATTTGGAACAATATGTCAATAGAGAATTGCCAGATGTGCAGGCTGGATCTAGAAGAGGCAGTGGTACTAGGGATATTATAGCTAATGTTAGCTGGATCTTGGCAGAAAGCAAAGAATACTAGATAAATGTGTATCTGTGCTTCATTGACTATGCAAAGGTGTTTGTGTGGATCACAACAAGCTATGGCTGACTCTGAGAAGAATGGGAATCCCAGAACATTTGATTGTGCTAATGTGAAACCTATACTTGAACTAAGAGGCAGTCGTCAGAACAGAGCAAGG
>NW_006399999.1:3306413-3309282 GCF_000299155.1 Elephantulus edwardii
TTAATTTACTTGGCTCCACAGTCAACACTCTTGGTAACAGCAGCCAGGAAATCAAGAGATGAATTGCATTGGGAAAGTCAGCTGTGAGGGACCTCCCAAGAGTACTGAAGAGCAATGATATCCAACTGGAGACTAAGGTGCGCCTGATCCAGGCTATAGTCTTTGCAATTACATGCTATGCATCAGAGAGTTGGACAGTGACTAGGGATGCTAGATAGATAATTGATGCCTTTGAGCTGTCATTCTGGAGAAGAGGTTGAATATACTGTGGACTGCTAGGAGAACAAAAAGGTTTGTCCTGGAGAAGGTGAAGCTGGAGTGCTCCTTGGAGTCAAGGATTCTGAAGCTTCATCTGACATACTCTGGGCATGTTGCAAGGAGGGACTGGTCCTTGGAGAGGAACATCATGTTTGGCAGAGTGGAGGGGTGGCGAAGGAGAGGAAGACCTTCAATAAGATTGATTGATTCTGTGACTGGAGTGGTTGGAATGAGTGCATTTGAGATGGATAGGTTGGCACAGGACAGAACCACGTTTAGAGCTCTTGTACATAGGGTCTCTATGAGTCGCAAGCGACTCGATGGTACATAACAACAACAACAACAGCAACATATAACATTGTAGAACTGCCTCACAGGGTTTCCTAAATTGTACTCTTTTTTTTTCTTTAAAAAGAAGACCACATTTCTTTCTTTTGTTTTTTTCCCCCCCTCTATAAAAAAGGAACCTAATATCACAGAAGGGAAGACAGGCATACCCTATATGTGTAGGGAGATGGGGGGAAAGAATATTCCTCAAACGGAGGGGCAGGAAGACATCATTATGGCAGCAATATTCTCTGTAAAAAGTTGGGGGAAAGGGCTTCCAAAGCCTCAGCATGAAGGCAGAGGCTAAAGTAGATATTGCCTTATCTATGGAGAGGTGGATTTCTCCATTCAAACATCCAAAGACGGAAAATGATAGCTTCTCCTCCTTGGCTTGGTCCTATTCCAGCTACTCCACTGCTCATTCCAGATTATCTTCACCCTTTTGTAGGTAAGAGTGCTGCAGGGCTTGGAAGACAGAAATTCGCTTATGTGGGTTAAAAGTCAGCATTTCCAGCAGCAGTTGTGCTTCAGATTCCTCCACCTCAGGCACTAAAGACTGGAGTGGGCGTGGCTCTCCGTAAGAAAAGGCAGCTCTGGGCAGAGATACATCTTGGAGCCAGTCTTCCTCTGGGGGTAGCCCGATGAGATTAAAAAAAAAATCTTGCTTAACTGTTCAGCTTCAGAGTTTCTACAGAAGAGAGGCTTCTGAAAGAGGTCTTGCCAAAGAGGTCTCTGCAAAGATACAGCCAACACTCCACACGTCCACAGGAGTAGCATTGGAGAAGGACTTCAGGAGCTCGGTACCAAAGTGTAACTACCACAGGTGTAAGTGCCATTTGGTAACTATAGATTCTGGTCAGGCCAAAGTCAGCCAACTTGACTGTCCCACTACCTGTCACCAGAATGTTTTCTGGATTCAGGTCCCAATGAATGATGCAATTGGCATGGAGGAAATCAAGGCCTCTGAGAAACTGGCACATAAGATCTTTGATGGTATCCACTGGCAAGCCTGGGGGGGGGGTGCTTTATCTAGACAGATCCTTAGGTTTTGATCCACATGTTCAAAAACCAGAGTTACCTTGGTTTCCCAGTCAGTCCGGGCTGTAGCACAGACATCCATCAGCTGCACAATATTAGGATGTTCAAAAGCCTCCAGCCGTTGAGGCCATTTCACAAACTGTGCTGACAGGAAGGCCCCCTCCAGTCCCTTCTCCGTTGGGGACTCTCATGCTCTTGAGGGCCATAAAGTGGCCACTGTTGGGATCATGGGCCTTATACACCATCCCATAGGCACAGACACCGATCTCCACCATGGACTCATAGCGAGAGATGGCCATTCTCAAATCAGGGAAAACCTTCCCCCTGCCTAGGAGCTGCCGGTGCAGGCCGTTATCCGGGCCACGGAGCCTAGTTCCGAGGTGTCATGCACCTGAGCAGCTGGACGTGCTGAGTCAGACCATAGATACAGGTCACAAGCTAGAGCGACCCCCTCGACCCCACCCTTACCATGTGACTAGCTGCCAAAGAGGCCTACATTGTACACTCTAAAGAAGAAAATCACTAAGTATTTCTCCCATAAAGCCACTGAGTGGGCTTGAACCACCAATTTTTTGGTTTGTAATGGAATGCTTAGGTATTGTATCAAGAGGAATCATTCATTTTCTCATAATTTCACCTTGGAGTCCCTGGTTGACACAAATGGCTAAGGACTACTAAGTGAAAGACTTCCCAGTGGCACTTCAAAAGACCAGTTTGGTGATTTGTTTCCAAAAGGTCAGTCTTGAAAACTCTATATAATAGTTCTATTCTACATTCATGGAGTTAACTATGGGTCAGAATTAACTTGAATGCAATCAACATTACTATTCTCATGTATCAGGCTTTCTCAAGTCCCTAAAGCATAAACTCTCTTTTCCTGATAGTGTACTGTGAAAATGGCATGACAGGTATCTGAACTCCTCTAACTTCATGAGAGAGAGAACACTATCAGCATCAGTCCAAAGTTGATTGTTTGGAGGGAGATTAATCATGCTTCCCCTCTCCAAACTTCCCCTCCAATTCTAATACCAAGCATTGCTCCCATGGTATTTTTCTAATTGCAAATTCAAGCTAAAGCTGAGGAAAATTAAACCAAATCCAAGGCAACCAAAATAGGACTTTGAGTCTATCTCACCTGAAATTCAGAACCATCTCAGGAACAGATTTGAGGCTTTGAACACTAATGAACGAAGTCCAGATGAGTTGTGGGAGGATATCAAGGGTATCATCCAGGAAGAGTGCAAAC
>NW_006399999.1:3327900-3344764 GCF_000299155.1 Elephantulus edwardii
CTTGAGGTTTGAATTTGTTCTTCAGTTCCTTGAGCTTGAGAAATGCTGAACTATTTCAGTCCTTTTCATTTTCCGACTCCAGCTCCTTGCACATTTCATTGTAATATTTTGCTTTGTCATCCTGTGCTGCCTTTTGGAATCTTCTGTTCAGCTCTTTAGTATCTTGAATTCTTCCTTCTGCTTTGGCTTCTCTACTCTCCAGTGCAATATTCAGAGTTTCTTCTGACATTCATTTTGGTCTTTTCTTCCTTTTCTGTCTTTGTAATGACCGTTTGCACTCTTCCTGGATGATGCATTTGACATCCTCCCACAATTCATCAGGTCTTCGCTCATTAGTGTTCAAGGTCTCAAACCTGTTCCTGAGATGGTTCTGAAATTCAGGTTGGATGAAATCAAAGTCATATTTTAGTTCCCATAGATTCCGTTTAATTCTTCTCAGCTTCAGCTTAAACTTGCATATGAGTAGTTGGTGGTCTGTTCCACAATCAGCTCCTGGCCTAGTTTTGACAACTGATACTGAGCTTCTCCAGCGGTTCTTTCCACAGATGTAATCAGTCTGATTCCTATGCATACCATCAGGTGAAATCCATGTGTATAACCTGCGTTTATGTTTCTTATAAAGCGTAGTTGCAATGAATAAGTCATTGACTGTGGAAAATTCAATCATTCTATCTCCAGCTTCATTTCTGTCACCAAGTCCATGTTTTCCAACTATTGATTCTTCTTCCCTGTTCCCAACTTTTGCATTCCAGTCACCCATTATTATCAATGCATCTTGATTGCATGTTTGGTGATCTGAGATTCCTGTTCTTCTCAGAGATAGCCACAGTTATGTAATCCACACAATAAAAATACTTTTAAATTAAAATTAAAAAATTAAAATGTCTTTGCATAGTCAATGAAACACAGATATTTCTCTGATACTCTTTGCTTTAAGCCAAGATCCATCTAACATTAACTATACTATCTTTAGTAGTATCACAGCCTCTTCTAAAGCCAGCCTGGACTTCTGGAAGTTCTCTATTAATGTACTGTTGCAGTAGTTTTTGGATAATCTTCAACAGAATCTTGCTTGCATGTGGTATCAATGATATTGTTCGATAATTTCCGCACTCTGTAGGGTCACTTTTCTTCGGAATGGGAACAAATATAGGTCTCTTCCAGTCAGTTGGCCAGGTGGTTGTCCTCCAGATTTCTTGGCACAACTCGGTGAATACATCCAGGACAGTATCTATTTGTTGTAATATGTGAATTGGTATGCCATCAATTCTTGGGGTCTTGTTTTTTGCCAATTCTTTCGTAACTGTTGGACTTCTTCCTTCATCACCACAAGCTCCTGCTCATACGTTGTTTCATGAAATTCTTCTGTGTCTGCCAAATTTTTATGACTCTGTATATTCTTTTCATCTTCTTTTAATGCTTACTGGATCATTCCATTTTCTGCTCAAAGCATCCTTAGGTATTGCAACTCAAGGCTTGAATTTGTTCTTCACTTCCTTCATCTTAACAAATACCAAGTGAATTTGGCCCCTTTGATTTTCTTACTTCAGCTTTTTGCACATTTCATTGTAATGCTTTACTTTGTCTTCCCATACTGCCCATTGAAATCTCTGTTCAGGTCCTAATATTTTGATTTATTCCCTTTGCTTTGGCTTCTCATTGCGTGCATTATTGAGAGTCTTTTCTGACATCTATCTTGGTCTTTTCTTCCTCCTCAGTCTTTGTAAGGACCTTTTGCATTCTTCCTGGATGATATTCTTAATATCTTCCCACAGCTTATCTGGCCTTCAGTCCTTAGTGTTCAAGCCCTCAAACCTGTTCTTGAGATGGTTTTGAATTTCAGGTGGTACAGATACAAGGTCCAATTTTGGCTCCTGTGGATTTTATTTAATTCTCCTTAGCTTCAGCTTGAACTTGCATATGAGTAGTTGGTGGTCGGTTTCACAATCATCACCTGGCCTAGTTTTCACAGTGATAATGAGCTACAATGATTTTTTCCCACAGATTTAAGTTTGATTCCTATGTGTACCATTAGGTGAAATCCATGTGTATAGCCTGACTTCATGTTTCCTATGAAATGTGCTTGCAATGAATAAGTCACTGATTGTGAAAAATTCTATCATTATATCTTTAACTTCATTTCTGTCACCAAGTCCATGTTTTCCAACTACTGATCCTTCTTCTCTGTTTCCAACTTTTGCATTTCAGTCACTCATTATTAGTAATGCATCTTGATTGCATGTTAGATCAATCTTTGCAAAGGTTTGTAGAAATTTTCTACTTCCTCCTCTTTGGCTCTAGTTGGTGTATATATTTGAATGATGGTGGTATTCACTGAACTTCCTTGTATGGATATTATCCTGTCACAACATTGTATTTCAAGGGGGATGTAGAAATTCCTTTTTTTAACTATTAAAGCAACCCCATTTTTTCTCATCTTTTCATCTCCAGCATAGTGACTCAAAGTGTCACATGTCAGCTTATTTCATTTCACCGATATCTAGTATGTCAAAATTTGTATGTTTTGTTTCTTTCTTAACAATATCCAGTTTTCCTACATTCACGGTCAATCTAGATAAGCCTCCTGCCTGAAAGTGCTCAGCTTTCTCCCTCTTTTGACTGTGAAACTGCCACAGCACTGCTTCTTAGTTCTGCTGCTTTTGCTACCACTGTTTTTCTGCCACTGCTTCTCACTGTCTCTGGTATTGCAACCATTTCTGTCTACTAGGTTGAGAAAGTTCTCAGTACAAGGATTAAAGGTACAAAAGACAAGCTCCACTCTCATTTCATCCTCCTGGTAGTGGTGAAATTTACTTGTCTTTCTCAAACATGGCTAATTTTAAGCCTCGTGAATGATAAAACGAGTGCTCTTCAGAGACAAAGATGACAAAGCTTCTTCTCACATACTTTAGGCATGTTTTTAGGAAAGGCTATTTCTTGGAGAGGAAAGAGGATATTTCTTGGGAAGGTAGAAGGTTAGTGAAAGAGAGAAAAACACTCAACAGGATGGATTGACACAGTGATTGCAGCAATGGGCTCAAGTGTGTCACGAATTGTGAGGTAGCCACAAGACAGGAGAGGGCTCACTCTACTTATCAACAACTAATGACATCAACACCCCACAAGACAGCTTTGTTTGCATTATTAGCAATCCCCTTGGTAAACCACAAACATCTTGTTTGCCTATTCTCACCTAGTTTTATGGGAGTCATATGATAATAAGACATATAAAAACTCCTCATTTCTCTTGAGTCTGAACCAACTCATAGTTGACCCTCCACCTGGTTTTAGGAGACTGTATATTGCACAGGAGGAGATTGCTCATCTTCTTCCCAGGAACCTCTAGTGAATCCAAACCACCAGAGAGGTTCTACCTTTGGGTTATCAGAGTGTACCTGTGTACTAGGCTTCTAGAGCATATATATATACACACATACATATTTTTTTTTCCTTCTAGTTGGTATAGCACTGGTCTGTGCGTTGCTCTACAGAGGTAACTCGTGGTTGCTGTGATCCTGAAGCCTGTGACAATGATGTGCCAATCGTGGTAATGGGCACCCATGTGGACAGTGTTGGCTGGAGCTTCCCGACTAAATCAAGCCTGGAAGCAGGAGCAGCATCCACTTCCAAAATGGCTTGCCTCTGGAAACTCTATGTATGAAGAGTGTTCAAGCTGTTCGTTCATAGGGTCGCTATGAGTCGTCTACCACTCGACGGCATTAAACAACAACATATATATATTTTATTCCAAACCAACCAACCAACCAAGCAAATAAACAAAAAAAAATAAAAAAAAAATCACTCCTTCCTAATCAATTCCGACTCATGGTAACTCTCCTGGTTTCTAAAACTATAAAGTTTTACAGGAGGAGACTATCCTCTTTCTCCTCTGGAGTGAGTGGCTGGTAGATTTGAGATTTGGATAACTTGTTTAGCAACCCAGACTGAAAGTACTGTGTCACTAGAGCTCATCACCTTTTATATATATTTAAACTTTCATAGAATTTCATGAATACAAACCCTTTCTTAGCACAAGATATTTAGTTTAGGTTTATCAATATGGCCAGCTGGAGAGAATTCCCTGGACACTGTTCAAGTATTCAAGTGGCCACTGGGATGGGGATGGGATGGCATAGAATAAGGCTGAAACAATTCTTGGTCCTTTGGAGTTAAGGAGGCCAGAACTGAGACATCTAACAGGTTGCACCCCTTTAGCACAGCATATACAACTTAACTAGCTATTTATGATTTTTTAAAAAAATTCTCAGGATTAAAAAAGATTGTCGTTGTTATGTGTTGACTTACCTATTCTCATTACCCCAGTTAGTGTGTCATCCCACCTCACTATAATCCATACTCACAATAGCTCTGAGGCCTGCTCTATCCTGAACCAATCTCGCTGTTTCTGACACACCGACACTCACTACCACAGCTATTGTATCAATCCATCTGATCCTGGGCCTTCTTCTGCAGTGATGTGCCTTGGCCCTTCCAAGCATAATATCCTTCTCAAAACACTGGTCCCTACTAACTACATGCCCAAAGTATGGAAAACAAAAATCTCAAAATCCTTGCCTCCAAGGAGCAGCTTGGTTTCATCCTCTCTAGGACATATCTGTTTGTTCTCCTGGCAATCCATGTTCAGTAGAGCACGAACTGTCAAGAACAGAAGAATATGTTCAATACTCTTCTCCAGTACCACAACTCAAAGACATAAATTATTCTTCTATGATCCTTGGTCATTGTCCAGCTCTCTGATGAATAGTAAATAATCGCAAAGACCATGGTGCACCTTACTCTCTAGACTGACATCCTTGCTCTTTAGCACTCTGGAGAGGTCCCTGAGTGAAAATTTTCCTAATGTAATTCATCTTTTAATTTCCTGACTGCTAGTGCCAAGAGTGATGATTGTGGAACTAAATGAGATGAAATTATTAAAAAATATTAAAAATATCTTCTCTATCCTGATGCTACCAATTGGCCCAGTGGTAAGAATCTTTGTTTTCTTGATGTTGAGATTCAATCCATATTGAAGACTGCAATTCTTGATCTTCTGCAGCAAGTGCTTCAGGTCCTCAGCTTCAGTAAGCAAGGTCATATCATCCACATAATGCAGGCTGTTGATGAGTCTTCCTCTAATCTTGATGCCATATTTCTCCTCATAAAGCCCAGCCTCTTGAATGATCTTTTCTCCATACAGATTGAAAAGGTAGGGAGACAGGACACATCTCTGACACACTCCTTTCCTAATTTTGAATCATGCAGTGTTTCCTTGTAGTTTTTTCTAAAATGAGGCAAAACTAAGACACCTGGTAGATTCTTCAGAGATTAACTTACCAATTACATGAAATATTGTTTAATTTTAGAAAAATCTAGGTTTTCAACTTGCAAATGGATTATTGTTGTTATGGACCATTGGATTGGAATTGACTCAGCTGACTCTCTAGTGGGTTTTCAGAGACAAATAATCACACAAGAAGAGATTTCCCATCTTTCTCCCAAGGAGCAACTGGTGAATTCTGTGTGCATTTTGGTTGACAATATAATTCCTTACTGCTAGAATAAGACACTGTTTGAGGAGTATATGCAAAAACATTTGGCACTGTGGGCCATAGTAAACTGTAGATAACATTGTGAAGAATGGGGATTCCAGAACACCTAATTGTGCTCATACTAAACCTATACACGGCCCTGAACACTACATGGCTTAAAATCAGCAAAGGTGTATATCAGGGTTGTACTCTTTCTCAATGATTATTCAATCTGTATGCTTAACAAATAATTTGAGAAGCTAAACTACATGCATGAGAATGTGGCATCAAAATTAGAAAGAGACTCATCAACTACCTGTGCTGTGAAGATGGTAAAACTTTTTTTACAGAAAGCAAAGAGTACTTGAAGTATTTGCTGCAGAAGATCAAAGACTACAACTTTCAATATGAATTATCTAAACATCAAGAAAACAAAAGTCCTCACCACCAGACCAATGGAGAAAAGATTGAAGTTGCCAAAGATGTCATTTTACTTGGATTCACAATCAATACCCATGATAACAACAGTCAAGAAATCAAAAGATGTCTCTGTAAACTTTCATTAAAATTAATTAAAAATTATAAAAAAATGAAAAAAACAAGAACTCCAAAAGATGTGTTGCTTTAGGAAAATCTGTTGTCAAGAACTTCTGCAAAGTGTTCCTTTATATCATTAATATGACACACCTACCCCCATAACCCCAGTCACTGAATCAATCCATCTCATCGAGGGTCTTCCTCTCTTGCACTGTTCCTCCACCCTCCCAAGCATGATGTCCCTCTCCCAGCCTCCCAGATACTTTATTCTGTATATAGATTGAAAAGGTATGGAGATAGGACACATTCCTGGTGTACAACCTTCGCAAGTTTGAGCCATATAGTGTTCCCTTGCTCTGTTCTGATGACTGCCTCCTAATCCGCATATGGATTTCCTATAAGCATGATCAAGTGTTCTGGGATTCCCATTCTTCTCAGAGTCAGGCACAGTTCGTTGTGAAGATGTTTGACAAAACATGTGATATTTCAAAAGTTCATGGGACTTTTTTTTCTCTACTTTGTTCCCATTCCAAAGAAAGGTGATCCGACAGAGGGTGAAAATTATCGAACAATATCATTAATATCACATGCAAGCAAGATTCTGCTGAAAATTATCCATAAACAACTGGAATAGTTCATCAACAGAGAACTGCCAGAAGTGCAGGCTGAGTTTAGAAGAGGTCGTGGTACTAGGGATACTATAGCTAATGTTATCTGGATTTTGGTTGAAAGCAGGGAATACCAGAGAAATGTCTACCTGTGTTTCATTGACTATGCAAAGGTATCTGGCTGTGTGGATCACAACAAACTGTGCCTGACTCTGAGAAGAATGGGAATCCCAGAACACTTGATCATGCTTATAGGAAATCCATATGCGGACTAGGAGGCAGTCATCAGAACAGAGCAAGGGAACACTATATGGCTCAAACTTGCGAAGGTTGTACACCAGGAACGTGTCCTATCTCCATACCTTTTCAATCTATATACAGAATAAAGTATCTGGGAGGCTGGGAGAGGGACATCATGCTTGGGAGGGTGGAGGAACAGTGCAAGAGAGGAAGACCCTCGATGAGATGGATTGATTCAGTGACTGGGGTTATGGGGGTAGGTGTGTCATATACAATAAGATTGGCACAGGATAGAGCAGGGTGTAGGACTGTTGTGCATAGAGTTGCTATGAGTCGCAAGTGACTCGATGCCACATGACAACAACAACAACTTTATATTTATTTTATACTGGTTTGCATACAAAAAATTCATATACATTGTGTATTATTCGTGTACATTGTGTTTCACACATTCCTTGATTCATTGTGTTTCAAATGATCATATGTACACTGTGTTTTAGAAAATTAATAATCATCAATCTAAGACTATTATTACTTCGTCTTTTCAGGTCCCCATTAGACCTCACCGAACTCTGTTATCCTAGTGATTTCCTTCCCTACTAACCTTTGCCTCCCTACCTCCCTCTCCTTCCCCTTTTAGACAATTATCCACATGTTACTAGTTATCTTTAAAATAATGATCTTATCCAGTATTTGTTCTTATGCAACTGAGTTAGTTTATTCACCATAATGTTCTCTAGAGTCTCCCAGGTTACATAGTGTTTTATAAAATCATCGATCCTTAATGCTGCATAGTCTTTCATTGTTGTTGTATACTGTCAAGTCGGAACCTACCCACAACTGACCCCCTGGCAGGTTTTCAGAGGCAGTTAACTGCACAAGAGGAGTTTACCTATCTTTCTTCCACAGGGCAGCTGGTGGGATTCGAACTGCGTGCCTTCAGGATTGTAAAGCACTTTCTTGAATGTATCGTACTTTCTCAATCTATTCAGCTGTTGATGGACTTTTGGGCTGTGCACATGTTGTTGTTGTTGTTATGTGTCATTGAGTCATCTACAACTCATAGTGACCCTATGAACAACAGTTCTGAACCATGCCTTATGTTGACCCAATCTCACTGTCTCTGACACACCTGCCCCCGTTGCCATAGTCACTGTATCAATCTATCTCATCCAGGACCTTCCTTTCCTGCACTATTCCCCCTTCCTTCCGAGTATGATGTACTTCTCCAAGGACTTGTCCCTCTTCGGAAAATGCCCAAGTAGGTGAGATAGAGTTTAAAAATCCTTTCCTTCAAATAACAACCTGGCTTCACCCTCTCCAGGACAGGACTGTTCTCTTGGCAGTCTGTTTCAATACTCTTCTCCAAATCCACAACTCAACGTCAGAGATATTTCTTCTATTATCTTTAGTCATTGTCCAGCTCTCAGATGCATAGCAAACAATTGAGAAGACCACGGCATGGATCAGGTGAACCTTATTCTATATACTGGCATCATTGTCTTTTAGCCCTCTTGAGAGATCCTTGACAGCAGATTTTTCTAAAGTAACTTTTGCGTTATGCAGATGACACAACCCTGCTTACTGAAACTGAGGAGGACCTGATGCACTTGCTGCAGAAGGTCAAGGAATGCAGCCTTCAGTATGGATCGAGGCTCAATGTCAAGAAGACAAAGATTCCCGCCACTGGACCATTAGGCAGCATCAGGATGGATGGTGAAGAGATTAAGATTGTTAACAACTTTACTTTGCTTGGCTCCATAGTCAACACTCTTGGCACCAGCAGCCAGGACATTAAAAGACATATTGTGATGGGAAAGTCTACTGTTAGGGACCTCTCCAAGGTACTGAAGAGCAATGGTGTCTCTCTGGAGACTAAGGGGCGTTTGATACAGGCCATGGTCTTTGCAATCACTTGTTATGCATCAGAGTGTTGGACAATGACTAGGGAGGATAAATGGAGAATTGATGCCTTTGAGCTGTGGTGCTGGAGAAGAGTATTGAATGTACCATGGACTGCCAAGAAAACAAACAGATTCATCCTGGAGAGGGTTAAACCAGGCTGCTCCTTACAGGCAAGGATTCTGGGGCTTCATCTGACATACTTTGTACATGTTGTAAAGAGGTACAGGCCCTTGGAGAGGGACATCATGCTTGGGACCTTCTGTGAGGTGGATTGATTCAATGACTGGGGTAATCGGAATGGGGGTGTCAGAGGCAGTGCGATTGGCACAGGATAGAGCAGGGTTTAGGGCTGTTGTACATAGGGTCGCTATGAGTCGCAAGAGACTAGATGGCACATAACAACAGCAACAACAACAACAACAACTTTTGCTATGGCAATATATTGAATAACCCAGGAAACATCCAAAGAAGATGTAGAGAATACACAGAATCACTGTACCAGAAATAATTCCTTGACATCGAAAAATTTCAGGAAGTTGTAATTGGAACAGGAGGCAATGTTAATGAAGGAGGGAATGGAAGCGGCATTGAAGGCAATGGCAAAAAAATAAGGCCCTAGGAATCAATGGGATACCAATTGACTTGTTTCAATTAGGAGACACAGCCTTGGATGCACTCACCAGTCTATGCTAGGAAATTTGGAGGACAGTTGTTTGGTCAATGGATTGAATGTTGTTTATTTGTTGTTATGTGCCGTCGAGTTGTTAGCGACTCATAGCGACCCTATGTACAACAGCCCTAAACCCTGCGCTATCCTGTGCCAATCGCACTGCCCATCCCGATTACCCCAGTCACTGAATCAATCCATCTCAGAGAGGGTCTTTATATTCCCAAGAAAGGTGCTCCAACTGAATGTGGAAACTATAAAAAAATCATTAATATCACATGCAAGCAAAATACTGCAGAAGATCATTCAAAAATTGCTAAAACAGTACATAGAGGACTGCCAGATGTTCAAGCAGGATTTAGACAGTCCATGGCACCAGGGTTATCATTGTTGATGCCTGATGGATCCTGACTGAAAGTAAAGAATACCAGAAGAATGTTTATTTCTGCTTCATTGACTCTGCAATGACATTTAACTGTGCAGATCACAACAAGTTGTGGCTGACATTGAGGAGAAAGGGAGTCCCAGAGCACTTAATTGTGCTCCTGCAGAACCTATACCAGGACCAGGAGACTGTTGTGTTTAAAATAGCAGGGGAATACTGCATGGTTTAAAATTAAGAAGGGAGTGCATCAGGGCTGTGTTCTCTGTTCTCTCTCTGTCCTATTCAATTTATGTCCTGAGCAAATTACGGAGAAGCTGAACTCCATAAACAGGAATGTGGCATCAGGATTGGAGGAAGACTTATCAACAATCAACAATCTGCATTATGCAAATAACACAACCTTGCTTGCTGAAAGTGAGGAGAACTAAAAGCACTTGTTACATATCAAGGAATGCAAGCTCCAGTATGGATGTCAAGAAAACAAAGATTCTTACCACTGAACTGATAGACAGCATTATGATGGAGAGGAGATTGAAACTATCAACAGCTTCATCTTGCTCAGATCCAAAATTAACACCCGTGGTACCAGCAGTCAGGAAATCAGGAGATGCATTGCACTAGGAAGGGCTGTAGTTAGGTACCTCTCCAAATTATTGAGTAATGATGTCCATTTGAGGACTAAGGCCATAATCTTGATTCAGGCCATAGTATTTCTAATCACTTGCTATGCATCTGAAAGCTGGACAATGAATAAAGGATAACAGGAAAATAATTAATTCCGTTGAGCTGTGGTGTAGGAGAATAGCACTAAATATCACATGGACAGCAAAAAGAGCAAGAATGATGAGGCTTTGCCTCACATACTTTTGACAGGTTGTTAGGAGGAGTTATTCCTTGGAGAGGGACATGATACTTGTAAGGTGGAGGGTCTTCGAAGGAGAGGAAGACCCTCAAACAGGTGGATTGCCACAGTGACTGCCCCAATGGGCTCTTATGTGTCAGGAAGTGTCAGGATGACACAGGATAGAACAGGATTCAGATCTTTTTTCCATAGGGTTTCTATGAGTGGTACTTGACTCGATGGCACGTAATAACAAAAACAACTCGTCTTTTGATTTCCTGACTACTCCAAGCAAGATGAAATTTTTAACAACCTCAATCTCTCCTCCATTTATCATGATGCTGACAATTGGCCAGTGGTGAGAATCTTGGTTTTGCTGATGTTGAAACGCAATCCACATGGAAGACTGCATTCCTTGACCTTCTGCAGCAAATACTTCAAGTCTTCCTCAGATCTGGTGATCAAGGTTGTGATATATGCAAAATGTAGGTTATTGATGAGTCTTCCTCTAATACTGGTGAGACATTGTTCTTCATAAAGTCCAACTTCCTAAATGATTTGTTCCACATATAATCGAAAAAGTAGGGAGGAAGGATACATGCCTGATGCACTCCTTTCTCGATTTTCAGCCATGCAGTGTTTCCTTATTTTGTACAACATCTTTCTGGCCTAAGTATAGTTTTAGCATGAGCACACTCAAGTGCTCTGGGATTCCTAATCTTCTCAATGCTATCCACAATTTGTTGTGATCGGTAGAGTCCTTTACATAGTTAATGAAACACAAATAGTCTTTCTTCTGGTACTCTTTGCTTTCAGCCAAGTCCCATCTGACATCGACAATGATAGTGCAATGGCCTCTTCTAAACCCAGCTTGTATTTAGGGCAGTTCTCTGTGGATATACTGCTCTGGTCAGTTTTGGAAAATCTTCAGCAAGATTTTGCTGGCATGTGATATTGTTTGATAATTTCCACACTCTGTTTGAATGCCGTTTTTTGTTTTTTTTTTGTTTTTTGTTTTTTTTTTTTGGTATTGGAGTAAATGTGGATCTCTTCCAGTCAGCTGGCCAGGTAGCTGCCCTCCAGATTTCTTGGCATAACCTGGTGAGTAATATCTTAATTGGTATTCCATCAATGCTTGGTAACTTATATTTTGCCAATTCCTTCAGAGCAACTTGATCTATCTCTTTTATTACTATTTATTTTTGACCGTATGCTATTTCATGAAATTGTTCTGTGTTGGCAAATTCTTTTTTGATACCATGACTCTGTGTATTCCTTTAATCTTCTTTTTTAAAAAATTTTCTTGGGAAAAACATAATGGAGGTACAAGGAGGTGAGGGTTGGGGGCAGAAGGGTGAGGATGGGCAGGGATGCAGTTGCAGAGCTTCACAATTTGGTTGGTGGGGGGAGCAGGTGAAGCAAATGATGCTACAGGGAAATGGTAAGCATTCTCCAATGGCAATTAAACCAATTGTCTTATTGATTTGGTAACTGGATGCAGACTCTCTGGCTTCTTCATGCTGAACAGGGGTGTGGATATGAAGGGGGAAAGGGAGGACACTTTATCACCTTACTGGTGGTCTTGGGTTAAAGCTGCTTGCCTTCTTGTTCTGTTAGAAGATGTGTTCCTGTCATTTGCTCCCCTCTTGACTGCAAAGTGTTTTCACAGGTGGGTCCAGTGGGGATGGCTGGTTGGACCCAGAGGCTCCATCCTTCTTTGCTTCCTTAGCTGGCAGTTGTATTTCCTTTTTGTCACTGGCACTGGGTTCAGGGTCAGGTCTGGAGTAAAACTCAGTGCTAAGGTTACCTATAGGAAAGGGAGCAAACCTAGAGAGAACAAACTTGTGAGTTGCAAATAGAAGGGCTTTGGGGGTGTTGCTTTCAGGTTTACTGGGGGAGAGGGTGGCTTAAAGTAGCCTAGATAAAATTCTCTGGACACCCTAGGCATTTTTCCCCCATCCAAGGGTCAGATGGCACAATCTGGGGACTGAGGAGCTCACCCTGAGGTCCATGACGGCTCACCCCAAGCCGAGGGCCAAAGACAGCCCGCCCTGGGCAGAGGGCCATGACGGCTCGCCTTCAATTTTCTTTTGATGCTTCCTGGATCATTCGATGTTCCGTTCATGGTATCTAGTGTTGCAACATGAGACTTAATTTGTTCTTCAGTTCCTTTAGTTTAAGAAATTCTATAAAAGTTCATCATTTTAATTTTTCTGACTTGAGCTATTTGTACATTTTGTTATAATACTTTGTTTTGTCTTTCTGACCTGTCCTTTGAAATATTCTGTTCAGCTTTTTAATGTCCTGATTTCTTTCCTTTATTTTGGCTTCTCAACTTCTAGTGCAATATTCAGAATCTCTTCTAGCAGCCAGGTATGTCTCTTCTTCCTCCTTTGTCTTTGTAACAAACTCGGTGACAAGGGGAACCTGCATCACAGTAGTGACTAGTGGCCTATGCCACCATATCAATGGTTGGCTGGGGGGAAAGAGGGATGGGAGTGCTGGCCAGGCAAGGCATAAGTGTGAAAGAGAGGAGCGAAAGTGAATGCTAGTGGAGCAGGGCTGAGGGGAAGGAATTAAGTCACAGGCAACAAAGGTGATGGGGGACATCACCAGATCAGTTACCTTTGTAATGAGGAAGTGTCTTTCATCTGCTCTTCTGGGTAAAATGCTTGTCTGTCAGATATTCTTCTAAATGTTAGCATCTAAATTAAGGCAGACTAGGGAGAAGGATTAGCCATCCACTTCCAAAATAACAGGCCTTCAAAAACCTTATAAATAATAGAGCACACTTAGGTTAGGCTAGCAGATATGGCACCTGAAACGAGCCCTTTGGCTGGAACATTTGTAAACAGACACTAGTGATTAGAATGTAGAATGTGAAAAGCATGAAAGTAGGAAAATTAAATATTGTTAAAAGAGAAATGGAATGCTAGAAGGTCTCCCACACTGCTCACCACAGAGTTTACATGCCAGGAGCACCAGCATCACAAGGGAGTGGAGAAGAAATGGATGGACCGCAGTGGATGGTGGCCTGAGCCATCACAAAAGAGCAGCTTGGCTCCTGTCACCAGGAGATTTCAGCACTGGAAACTGTGGCTGGGCGTGGGAGGCGGAAGCAGCGGCCAGGAGCACAGGGCCACCATCGGTCTCCTCCGGTCACCACCGCCATGGATGCATCCCTGGAGAAGATAGTAGACCCTATGTTAGCTGAAGTGGGGAAGAACTTGAAGGAGGCAAAGAAGATACTGGAGGACAGTGAGAGGAGAACAGAGCAGGAAAATGAAGAGCAGCCTGAACCAGATGACGTTCCAGGGCCACTCCAAAGCAGCGGGCAGGATATGGTGAGCATCCTCGAGCTGGTTCAGAATCTGATGCATGGGGATGAAGACAAGGGGCCCCCAAGTTCCTGAATCCAGAATATTGGTGAGCAAGCTCATATGGCTTTGTTGGGGCATAGCCTGGGAGCTTATATTTTCATTTTACACAAAGAGAAGCTGAGAAAACTTACAACTAGGATACTTTCAGATATAACCTTATGGCTCTGCATTATATCCAGATATGAAAAAAGCTGTGCTTATTTCCATGAAGAAGAAAGAGAAGGACTCGTAAAGATCTGCAGACTTGCCTTTCATTCACGATATGAAGACTTCGTAGTGGATGGATTCAACATGTTATATAACAAAAAAACCATTATATATCTTAGTGCTGCTGCTAGACCCGGCCTGGGCCAATACCTTTGTAATCAGCTCAGCTTGCCCTTCCCGTGCTTGTGTCATGTGCCCTGTAACACAATGTTTGGATCTCAGCATCAGATGGATGTTGCCTTCCTCGAGAAACTGATTAAAGAGGATTTAGAAAAAGGAAGACTGCCCCTCTTGCTTGTTGCAAGTGCTGGAACTGCAGCAGTTGGGTGCACAGATAAGACTTGGAGTTTGAAAGAACTCTGTGAGCAGTATGGCCTGTGGCTTCATGTGGACGGTGTAAATCTGGCAACATTGGCTCTAAGTTCTGTCTCATCCTCAGTGCTGGCTGCGACCAAATTTGACAGCATGACACTCACTCCTGGCCCTTGGCTGGGTTTACCAGCTGTGCCTACAGTGACCACAAGCATGATGTCCCTGCCCTGACTCCGTGCCCTGCCGCTGTGGTTATCACTACAGTACTTGGGTCTCGATGGGATTGTAGAAAGAATAAAGCAGGCCTGCCAACTGAGTCAGCGGTTGCAAGAAAATTTGAAGAAAGTGGACCACATCAAAATCTTGGTGGAGGAAGAGCTCAATTCCTCAGTGGTGGTGTTCAAATTTTTCCAGGAATTACCAAATTTAGGGTCAAATCCAGGGCACAGCTGCACGCGGGCCCAATGTGGCGCCTTCGGCAGCCGGTCAGGAGAGACATTCCTGTAATGCACTGAATCGCTTGCTGGGAGAGCAGCTAAAGCAGCTGGTGCCTGAGAGCGGCCTCACCATCATGGACCTGGAGGCTGAGCCACGTGCGTGCGCTTCAGACCTCTGATGACAGTGGCAGTTTTAGGAACTCGGATCGAGGACGTGGATCAACTCGCAGCCTGCATAAAGACCAAGCTCCCAGTCCTGACCTGTACACTGCAGCTGAGGGAAGAGTTCAAGCAGGAAGTGGCAGCCACGGCAGGCCTCTTGCACGTGGACGACCCTAACTGGCCTGGAATTGGGGTTGTCAGGTACAAACACACCAATGACGATAAAAGCATTTTGAAATCAGATCCGGAACGGGGGAGGGGCGGGGGGAATCCATGCTGGCCTCCTGAAAAAGTTAAATGAACTGGAATCTGACCTTATGTTTAAAATGGGCCCCGAGTACAGAAGCATGAAGAGCTGTATTTACATCAGCATGGCCAGTGATGACGTGGACATTTCTGAACTCGTGGAGACCATTGCAGTCACAGCCCGAGAGATCGAGGAAAACTTGAAGCTGCTGGAGAACATGACGGAGGTCGTTCAGAAAGGCATTCATTCAGGAAGCGCAGGTCCAGCTGCAGAAGGCGAAGGAGGAGCAGCTTCTGGAGGAGAGTGTTACGGCAGATCCCCGTGGTCAGATCCGTGCTGAATTGCTTTTCTCCATTACAAGCCGCTCGAAAAGGACAAACTTTTAATTTAACAGCAGGTTTGCTGGAGTCCACGGAATACACTTACGTCTCCAAAGTACAAGGGACAGGAGTGACGCAGCCTCCAACCCCCTCGGGCATTCTGATTAAACAGAGACTTCCAGGCCAAAAGCCTTTCAGACAGGCCCTGAGAGGCTTAGATGCTATCAGAGAGACAAGCTTGGTCAGTCACATTGAAGACCAGCTCTCCATCAGGCCGGAGCAAGATGCCTCGGAGGCGAGCAACCCTGAGCAGCACCCAGGAGCTCCTGGGCTTCACGAAACCAAACAGAGCATGGCAGTGCAGGAGAAGGCCGAGCACTCAGCCAATGACTGCCCATAGGTAGAAGAACCGTAGAGTTTAAGATAAAAATCAGTGTTGGATTGAGACTGCACTCAGTATTGTTTCAGGGAAGATGAAGTTCTATTAAAAATGTGAACGGTGCCATGTCCTCAGACACCAGGAATTACTGTTATTTGTGCATACCAGATTTTTACACAAACATGGACCTGAAAGCCAGGCTTTTTAGGTGGGCAGTTGATGGGTTTTAATTGTCTGTAGAACTACCATTGTTTCTGCCCCACCCAAGTGTCGTAATCCTATCTCCCCCCTAAATTTTCTTAAATACATGTTAGACGCACACACACACACACACACACACACACATCTTAGAATTCCAAGTGCCTGCCAACACTTTTTTCTGATCTGTCTCGGCATAAGCCGGTAGGCTGCATGTAGTAACTTTGTGTATGGCTGTGTCCTCCGAACACCTCCAGGTTCTCTGCTCACCTTCTGCAGAGGACAGCAAGACGGTGTTTCTGCCACGTGTTTAGTTGCTGCGTTATTGGATCAAGTTCAAATATACAACTGGATTGCGTTTGGCTGAATGGAGAAGGGGATTCATATAGGACTGTAAATAAGAGTAGAATCCAGAGATCAACCCATTTATCTATGGTCAACTGATTTTTGACAAGGAAATGAAATCAGTGAAGTGGGGAAACAACAGCCTTTTAAACAAATGGTGTTG
>NW_006399999.1:3346457-3355914 GCF_000299155.1 Elephantulus edwardii
TAAAAAAATAAAAAAAAGAGTATCAGAAGCCTTCTCCTGCCATCCCCAGGTGCCGCTCTCCCTGGAGACTTAAGTAAGGACTGTGTCCACTTGAGCTGTGGTGAGGCTGTCCAGCAAATTAAGATTAGTGAGCACTCCCAGGAGTGCTTGTGCTCTGCTTCACATCTGCTTCTCTTAATATCCTATTTGTAAAGAAATTCAAGAACTCATCCATGAAGAGTAACTATAAAGTCTCTTATTGACCACACAGCTACATGTATTACATGTGTGTGTGTGTGTGTGTGTACATGTGTGTGTGTGTGTGTGTGTTTAAATACTGATAAAGCTTTACATTGAAACACATTGAAGCACAGACTGTGCTCATTTCTGTGTTTAATATCTGAGAACCTGCTAGATGCTACCTTAAAGAGTCTAACATTAAATAAGCCATGCAGCACCTAAGTTAAGTGTAAACTCTAAAACCAGTATCCTTGACCTAACTCATGTTGATGGAAGCTTCTGCAGCTTCTTTTCCATTAGCATCTCACCTCTCCGGGCCCAACTCAAAAACAAGAACCAGAACAGTAGGAAGGAACTCTGGTGGCCTAGTGTCAAGAAGCTGCGCTGCAATCCCAAACGTGTGCTGCTCAAATCCACCAGGGGATCCACTGGAGAAGGAGGGGCAATCTCCTCCTTTGACATTCAGATCCAATTCGATGGTACACAAAAAGAGAAAGAATAAAAGAACCAGAAAAGTTAATATTTCTTAAGCTGATAAGGCCATACCCTTTATTAAATAATTGGAAGTTCCTGACTACCACCCATTTCTCCTTTGTGGAAGTGCTGCATCATCTTACCTGTCCTAGTAATGGCCCTTGTGCCTACAGTCCAGTGGACTTGGCCAGGGGAGATTGGAGATGGTGGGAGTTTGCATAGTGTGGAAGCCTTAGTTAGACCACATTAAGCCTTTAACTATAATTGGATTTAACGTGTCTCTTGACATTGAGCACTTAATCCAAATGCAGCTTTTCTTGTCTATTGTTTTGGTGCAGATAATTAAACAGTCTTCCCTTGCTGTTAATCTGGTACAATGAAGTATAGCAAATAAAACAGGGAGGGGTAAATTATCACCTCTTGAAATTACTTTTTAAATGTTTTTTATATTTAAAATTGTTAAGTTGGTTTTTTAGAAACAAAACCTCACCCTTGAGATACTATCTGAATATTGGTTTCAATAAAGGTTCTTGCAATTGTAAAAAAAAAAGAAGAAAAAAGAGCAGCTGGAGGTAGGGCGGTTAGAGGGGCTGGAGGGACTAGGACAGAGAACTGGGCTGGATGTTGGCACAGTGGGGTAGGAAGTTGAAAGATGAAGCCTGCGTCAAAGTGGGGGACACAGGACCAAAATCTGATCTGTTAATTGTGTAAAGGAGAAGGTCTCTCATCTGCTCTTTTGGATAAAATACTTGTCTGTCAAATATTGCTCTAAAACTGAGCATGGGGGGAAAAATCAGACTGAGGAGAAGGACTTAACTTCAGAATTAACAGGCCTTTGAACAACAGGCCTATGTGCAACAGAGCATGCATAGATTAGACTAGCAGATCTGGCACCAGAGGCTAAGTCTTTGTATTGGAAATCACAAAAGAGGAGGAACAGTTGCAAACAGATCCTTGTGATTGGAACATGGAATGTGAGAAGTATGATTGTGGAAAATTGGAGATTGTTGAGGAAGAAACTGAATGCAAGAAATATTGACGTACTGGGCACTGACCAAAGGAAATGGTGTGGCATGGAATATTTTGAACATGATCTACTATGATGGAAAGGAAAAGGTGATAAAAAATGGGGTCACATTTGTAGTTAAGAAGACCATTTATAGATCCATCTTGAAAAACAATGTTGTCAGTGACAGGAGAATATCCATATACAAGGAAGATTTGTTAATATCACTCTCATTCAAATTATGCTCCAACAACCAGAGCCAAAAAGGAGGAAAGGGGTGACCTCTATAAACTTTTGCAGTTGGAAGTGGATTGAACATGGTGACTGGAATGCAAAAGTTGGGAACAGAGAAAAATTAGTAGTCAGAAAACATGGGCTTGGTGACAGAAATAAGTTTGGAGATAGAATGATAGAATTTTGTACAGCCAATGATTTATTCATTGCAAATATAAGAAATACAAATGGCAGCTATACACTTGGACTTTACCTGGTGGTCTACACAGGAATCAGATTTATTACATCTGTGGAAAAAATGGCTGGAGAAGATCAAAATCAGTTGTGAAAATTAGGCAAAGTGCTGATTGTGGAATAGATTATCAACAACAACAACAACAACAACAACAACAACTCATTTGCCAGTAAAAACTGAAACTAGCAATAATTAGCAAGAACCAAAGTTTGACCTTGAGTCTGTCCCACCTCAACTTAAAAAAAAAAAAATCTCAGGAACAGGTTTGAATCCTTGAACGTTATTGAGCAAAGATCATATGAGCTGTGGGAGTATATCAAGAATATTATCCATTAAGAATGCAAAAAACAGAGGAAGAAGGAAAGACTAAGATGGATATCAGAAGAAACTCTGAATATTACACTAGAGTGCTGAGGAGCCACAGCAAAGGCAGAAAATCAAAATGTTAAGGAAAATTTCAGAAGAAAGTCTGGGAAGACAAAGTATCATAATGAAATGTGCAAAACACTGGAGTCAGAAAATCAAAAGGGAAGGACTCATTTGGCATTTCTGAAGTTAAAGGAACTACACAACAAATTCAAACCTCAAGTTGTAATACTTAAGGATGCTGTGAGAACAATGTTGAATGATCCAAGAAGCATCAAAAGAAGATGGAAAGAGTACACAGTCACTGAACCAAAAGGTATTTGTTGATGAGGAAGAATTTCATGAAATAGCATATGATCCAGAGACAATGGTGATGAAGCAGGAAGTTCAAGCTGCTCTGAAGGAAATGGCAAAAAACAAGGCCCCAGGAATTGATGGCATACCAATTGACAAATTTGAACAAACAGACACAGCCCTGGACATGCTTACTAAGTTGTGCCAAGAAATATGGAAGACAACTATCCAACCAAGTTACTGGAAGGGATCTGTATTTATTCCCGATTAAAAAAAAAAAAAAGAGGTGATCCAACAGTGTACAAGTGGGGTTTAGAAGAGGCGGTGGCACTAGATACATTATAGCTAATGTTAGATAGATTTAGTTGAAAGCTGAAAGTACCGGAGGAATATCTAACTATACAAAGGCTGTGTGAATCATAACAAACTGTGGCTAACCTTCAGAGGAATGGGAATCCCAGAACACTTAATTGTGCTTATGCCAAACTTATACTTGGACCAAGAAGGAATCATCAAAACAGCAAGAAAATATTACATGGTTCAAAATCAGAAAACTGTATTTCAGGGATCCACCCCAACTTCATGTCTTTTCAATCTACAAAAAGAATAGATGATATGGGAAGCTGGATTTCACATGAGAAGGAATGTTGCACCAGGATTGGAAGAAGACTCATAATCAACTTGCATTATGTAGATGACACAGCCTTTCTTGCTGAAACTGAAGAAGATCTTAGGAACTTGCTGCAGAAGATCAAGAACAGCAGCCTTCAATATGGATTGAAGTTCAACATCAAGAAGACAAAGATTCTGACCACTGGGCCAATTGGCAGCATCATGGTAGTCACAGAAGAGATGGAGACTATTAACAGCATTTACTTGTTTGTCTCCACAATCAAAACTCTTGGTATCAGTATGCAGGAAATAAAAAAAAAATGAACTACATTGGGAAAGTCTGCTATCAGGGACCTCTCCAGAGTACTGGAGAGCAAGGATGTCAGTCTAGAGACTAAAGTGTGCCTAATCCAAGTCATGGCCTTCACAATTACTTGCTATGGATCAGAGAGATGGCCAATGAATAAGAATGACAGAAGAATAACCAAGATTTTGAGTTGCAGTACTGAAGAAGAGTCTTGAACATACCATGGACTGCAAAAATAACTAATAGATCTATTCTGAAAAGGGGGAAACCAAGTTGCTCCTTGGTTGAAAGGATTTTGAAGCTGTCTCACATACACTGAGCATGTGGCCAGGAGGGACCAGTTCTTGGAAACATCATGCTTGTAAAGGTGGAGGGACAACTCAGGAGAGGAAGGACCTAAATTAGATGGATTGACACTGTAACTGGGGTAATGGGGGCAGGTGTACCCAAACAGTGAGATTGGCTTAGGATAGCACAGAGTTCAGAGCTATTGTACATAGGTTTGCTGTGAGTTGCAAGCAACTCGATGGCACATAACAACAAAAACAACAGGCATTAGTTAAATAAGATGGATTGGCATGGGGCAATTTGAAACAGATCTATTATTCTGATCTATTATGTGATCTTTTATGTCATAAATGAAAAGGTGGAGAAAATGAAGTCTCATTCATCACCCAAAGGGCCATTTCTAGATCCATCTTGAAATATAATATTGTGAGCAACAGGATAATGTCCATTTGCATAGAAGGAACACCTATTAATACCACTATCATTCAAATATATGTTCCAACAACCACAGACAAAGAGGAATAAATAGATTATTTCTTCCAACTTTGGCAGCAAAAAGAAATCTATAGAACATTCAACCACGATACATTAATAATAATGTATGACTGGAATACAAAAGTTGGGAACAGAGAGGAAGGAAAAGTAGTCAAAAAATATGGGTGACAGAAATTAAGCTGGAGATAAAATGGTAGAAATTTGTACAGTAAATGATTTATTCATCACAAATACCTCTTATAAGAAACCTAAGTAGTGATTATACACACGGACTTCACCTGGTGACTAAGGCAGCATCAGATTGATTAAATCTGTGTAAAAAATTGTTGGAGAAGCTCAACGTCAGCTGTGAAAACAAGGCCAGGTGCTGATTGAGGAACAGACCATCAACTAACTACTTACTCATTTGCAAGTTCAATGTGAAGCTAAAGAAAATGAAATAAAATATACAAGAATCAAAATCTAACCTTGAGTCTATCCCACATTAATTAAAAATAAAACATCTCAGGAACAGATGTGAGGCCTAATAAGCGAGTCCAGGTGAGCTGGGGAGGAAATAAAGAATACAATTCATGAAGAATGCAAAAAGTCATTACAAAAACAAAGGAGGAAGAAAAGATTGGTGTGAATATTGGGAGAGACTCTGAATATTGCAGTAGAGCACTGCTGAGAAACCAAAGCAAAGGGAAGAAATCAAGAAGTTAATAAGCTAATCAGAAAATGTCAAAGGCAGCTTAAGAATACAAAGCAAAGTATTTTAATGAAATGTACAAAGAGATGGAGTCAGAAAACAAAAAAGGAAGAATTTGCTTGGTATTTCTTAAACTGAAGTTATTGAAGAACAAATTCAAATCTCAAGTTGCAATAATTAAGGATGTTATGGGCAGAATGAAGCCAACACATTTCTGGGAGAAAGGTGTTAGTTAACTGATCAAGGAGATCATAGAGAGCTCTCAGAACCCATCTTGAGTGACTCCGTGGGTTCCCGACACTGTGTGTGTGAGGAGGATACCCAATTTGAAGCCTAGACCCCAAAGCAGGTTTGAGACTAAAGATATCCTTTCCCAAAAGACAAGATTAAGGTAGCTGACACACTTCTGAGAGAAAGGTGTTACCTGATCAAGGAGATTATAGAAAGCTCTCAGATCCTAATCTGTGTGACTCCACGGAGTATCTGCTGTCATGGACCTTTCCAGAGTGCTGACGAGCAATGATGTCAATCTAGAGGCAAAGGTATGCCTAATCCAGGCCATGGTGCTCTCAATTACTTGTTATGTTTCAGAGAGCTGGACAATGACTATGGATGACAGAAGAAGAATCTATACCTAAGAGTTGTGGTGCTGGAGAAGAGTTATGCACATATCATGGGCTGCCAAGAAAACAAGTAGGTTTGTCTTGGAGAGGGTGAAACCAAGTCTCTCATTGGAGGCTAGGATTTTGAAGCTCCATCTCACATACATTGGGCACATGGCCAGGAGAGACTGGTCTGTAGAGAAGGACATTATGCTTGGAAGGGTGGAGGGACAGCACAGGAAAGGAAGACTCCGGATGAGATGGATTGATACAGTATTTAGGGCAATGGGGGTTGGTGAGCTGAAGTTAGTGAGACTGGCTCAGAACAGGAAAGGGTTCAGAGCTGTCCTACATAGGGTTTCTATATATCACAGGCAACTCAACAGCACATAACAACAACCTACTATATTGGTTGTTTTTAATTTAAGCCTCTTATTTAGAGTCAACAAGATGTTGGGGAGGGTCTCTGTATTTAAATTGGTTGTTACTATATTTTGGAAGAACATTCTTCTAAGTGGTACACACACACACAATACTCTTCTGTAAATACTGAAGTAACCTGGGGTTGCTGTGATGTTGAATCTTGTGCCATTGGGGTGAAAAAAATGCCATAACTATTACCCATGGTGGACAGTGTTTTGTGGAGCTCCCAGTTTAAGACAGGTTTGGAAGCAGAAGTGTCATCCACTTTCTAAACGACAGACCTCTGGAAACTCTATGAACTATGATAAATGTTGATAGTTATAGAAAGGCTTAAGGCCTTTTGTTCACAGGGTCACTATGAGTCGTGCTCAACTTGATGGCAATCAACAACAACAACATAACAATGGGCAGAATGTTGAGTGATCCTGGATGCATTAGAAGAAAATGGAAGAAGTACACAGTCACTGTATCAAAAAGATTTGGCTGACACAGAAGAATTTCATTAAACAACTTATGTTCAAGAAGCAATGGTGATGAATGAGGAAATTCAAGCTGCTCTGAAGGAACTGGCAAAACACAAGGCCCCAGGAATTGATGAAATATCAATTGACACCAGGTTGTGTCAAGAAATCTGGACACAACCACCTAGCCAATTGACAGGAAGAGATGCATATTTATTACCATTTTTTTTAAAAAAAAGGGTGTGTGTGTGTGACCTGACAGAGTGTGAAAAGTATTGAGCAATATCACTATTAGCACATGGAAGCAAAATTCTCCTGAAGATTATTCAAAAACAACTGAAACACGACAAAGATACCAGAAATACAAGCTGGATTTAAAAGAGATCATGGTACTAGGGACATCATCTGCAATGTCAGATGGTTCTTGGCTGATAGCAGAAAGTACCAGAGGAATGCCTATCAGTATTTTATTGACTATGCAAAGGCTTTTGACCCTGTGGATCAAAACAAATTGTTTCTAACCTTGAGAAAATAAGAATCCCAGCACACATAACTGTGCTCATGCAAAACCAGGACCAGGAGGTATTTATTATAACAAAGCAAGGAAACATTACATGGTTCAAAATCAGGAAAGGCGTGTGTAAGGTATACCTTCCTATCTCCATACCTTTTGAATCTCTATGCTAAACAGATCATTTAGGAGGCTGGACTTTATGAGGAGGAATATGGCATCAGGATTGGAGAAAGACTCATCAACAATCTGTTATGCAGATCACACAACCTTGTTGAAACTGAGGAGAGCCTTAAGCATTTGCTGCAAAGGGTCAAAGACTGTAGTCTGTAATATGGTTTGAAGCTCAACATCAAGAAAACAAAGATTCTCACCACTGGACCAATTGACAGCATCATAGTAGATGGAGAAAAGATTGAGATTGTTAACAAGTACAGCTTGCTAGTTTCCACAATCAACACTCTTGACACCAGCAGTCAATAAATCCAAAGACAAATTGCATGAGGATAATCTGCTGTTAGGAACCTCTCCAGAGTGCTGAAGGGCAACAAGGTCAATCTAGACATTGTTGCTGATCCAGGCAGTGGTCTTCACAATTAATCAATTAATTATTGTGCATTGGAGATCTGGGCAATGACTAGGGATGATAGAAGAATTGATGCCTTCAATTCGTGGTGTTGGAGGACAGTATTGAACTATGGACTGCCAGAAAAACTAATAGGTATGTCTTGCGGAAGGTGAAACCAAGGATTTTGGAGGCAAGGATTTTGAGTATTTATCTGAAATAATTTAGACATGTTGCCAGGAGGAATTAGTCCTTGGAGGAGGACATCATGCTTGAAAGGGTGGAGGAACAGCACAGGAAAGGAAGACCCTGGATGAGACGGATTGACACAGTAAATGGGGTAATGAGAGTAAGTGTGTCAGAGACAGTGAAATAGGCTGAGGATAGAGCAGGTAGTGCATGGAATTGTTATAGTCGACTCAACAGCATATAATATCAACAACAACTCAGTAGTGCAATAACTGCATCATATGAGATCTCTATGTTCAGCTTTTTAAGGAATGCCAAACTACTTTCCAGAGAGGTTGTACCATTTAAAAATCCCACCAACAGAGTTCCAATCTCTCCACATCTTCTCCTACATTTATTGCTTGCTGTCCTGTTAGACTTTGTTACTGCTACTGGAATGAAATGGTATCTCATTATTTTTATTTACATCTCTCTGATTGCCAGTAATTTTAAGGATTATTTAATGTGTCTACTTGCAGTCCTAATGCTTCCTTTATGAAGTGTCTTTCCCTGTTTTTTGTCCATTTTGTGGTTGAGTTATCAGTCTTATTTTTAGGGACGTCCTGTAGTATTCTGTAAACTTTCGTTATAAGACCCTAAGATGTCATTGCCAAATGTTTTTCTCATCTGTACGTTTTCTTTTAATCCTATTTGAAAAAGTTATTGAAGCACACAAGGACTTAATTTTTAGTAGGTCTCATTTGTCAATTTTTTTGTCTCCTGCTTGTGCATTTCTGGCTGTCTTTGCAAGCCTATTTATACTTTTGTGCTTTCCCTCTAGGTCTCTGATTCACTTTGAGTTGATTTTTTTGTATCATGTGAGATATGGATGTCCAGTTTTGTTAGCAGCATTTGTTGAAAAAGTTCTTGTTTCCTAATTTGATAAGTTTGTTTCTTTGTCAAATACCAATTGACTGTAGGCTGATGGGTCAGAATAGCTTTACATATTCAGGATCTCTTCCTTTTTACATTAGCCTGCCACTTTCCTTTCCTATCTCCTTGAATGAGTTTGATATTGGGAACATGTAGATTGCTTACGGTAGTTTTGTCATTTTCACAACATTAAGTTCCCTATCTTGTAGTAGTGTTCTGTAATTTTCCTTATAAAGGTCTTTTGAGACTCATATTATGTTTTGCCCAGGTATTTAACCTTGTAAATGGTATTGTTTTCTTAGTTTTCTTTTCATGCTTTCTTTTTAAATTTTTTTTCACTTCCATTCATTCATTGTTGCACACTTTCCTCCCTGCCCACCCCACCCCAGTTCACTTTTCCCTTTAAAAAAATTATTTCATTGTTCTAAAATTCTACCCCCCCAAGTCCACTTTACTATGCAGCTCTTATTCTAATTCTTATTATTTGTCATACAAATAATACCTAATCATATATTCTTTTTTTATTAAATATTTTTTATTGGGAAAAACATATTGGGGGTACAAGGAGGTGAG
>NW_006399999.1:3356685-3359531 GCF_000299155.1 Elephantulus edwardii
GCCTGTCGGGGCCTGGGTTTCAGCTGTCCACACCACAGCAGTGAGCAACGAGCTTAAAGCCCCTGATGGCTCTGAGTGCTGACTCTCACCAGTGGCTATGGATGAAGTCACAGGCGATTTTCAGCCAGCACCGACATATATTCCTTTTAAGCAGTTCTGTTCCTCCTCTGTTTCAATACAGTGTACATTATTTATCCCCTCTTTTCTTAGTTTCCCTTCAACTCCCATGTCAATTCTGTTTTATAACAGTAGCATTATGCAGTATTTGCCCTTTTGTGAGTGAGATATTTCACTAAGCATAATGTCCTCCAGGGTTGCCCATTTTGCATAATATTTCATGAGTTCCTTTTTCAGTGCAACATAGGATTTCGTTGTGTGAACATATCACAGCTTCTCTATCCAGTCGTTTGTTAATGGGTACTTAGATTGTTTCCAACTCTTTGCTATGGTGAACAACACAGCCATAAACATGGGTCCATTTTTTTCATGCTTTCTTTGTTGCTGTCGAGAAATTCCACTGATTTTTTTTATATTGATCTTATATCCTGCCCCTCTACTAAATTGGTCTACTAACATCTAACATTTTTTTTGGTGGAGTTTTCTTTTGGGGTTTGTATACACTATCATATAATCTGAATATAGCAGCAGTTTTACCAGCACTTTCCCAATTTGAATGCCTCTTAATTCTTTCTCTTGTGTTGTTGCTTTAATAAAATCAATGGGATAGAAAACAGAAAAACAATTGAAATCATCAAAAAGATCATGTGTTAGTTATTTGAAAGTGTTAATAAAACAGACAAACCATTGGCAAACTGAACAAAAGAAAAGAAAGAGAATACATTAACAACTTGAATAAGAAATGAAAGAGATGATATCACAACAAAACCAGCTGAAATTACACCAGCAAAATATTATGAAAAGTTATCCTCCAATAAATTTCAAAAATTAGAAGAAATAGACAACTCCTTGAAACTCATATTCTACCCAGATTGGCACAGACATATGTAGAACACTTGAACAGACCCATCACAAAAGAAGAAATTGAGAAGGTCATAAAAAGACTCCACCCCTCTCCAAAAAAGTCCTGGTCCTGATAGCTTCAAGGCTAAATTCTATTAAACATTCATTGATGATCTATTGTCAATTCTCCCTAAATTATTTCAAAAGATCCAAAAGCAGGAACACTCCTATAGTCATTTTATGATATAAGCATAACTCTAATATCAAAACCAGGCAAGACATTACCAAAAAGAAAGCTATAGGCCAATATCTCTCATGAACACATAGATGCAAAAATCCTTAGCAAAATCTTGGCCAATGGAATTTGACAATATAAAAAAATAATTCATCATAACCAAGTGGGATTCATAACAGGTATGCAAGGAATGGTTTCAACATAAGAAAAACAACCAATGTAATTCATCACATTAACAAAGCAAAGAATAATAATCACATGATCATATCAATTGATGCAGAAAAGACCTTTGACAAAATCTAGTACCCTTTCCTGATTTGCACATTCAACAAAATAGGAATAGAAGGGAATTTCATCAACATAGTAAAAAGTATATATGGAAAACCAAAGAGCCAACATCATTCTCAATACAAAAAGACTAAAGGCATTGTGCTTGTGAATGGGATATCTATTATCACTACTCCTATTAAATATTGTATTGTGAACAACTTTCAAATGAGTTTTGAAAATTTGCTCTTTGGTAGCTCATATATTTTCTATTTTATTTAAATTAAGTTAGCCAAATAACAAATCAATCCAATGAAAAAATATTGTTACAAATATGCCTTTTTCTCAAATATATAGTAAAAGCTAGAACAAAAGAAAAATACTTAGAAGAACTGTCATGTTCTGCTTCTACTCCCAGCCTCCTTTTTCCATACTATCCTTCAGGGCAGGCAAAGCCCCTCAAAGGGAAAATAGAGACTAAAAGAAGGGCAGAGGGAAAACAATTCTGAAGAAGAGAACGAAAGAGAATTCCACATGATTGTGAAGCCCAAGAGAAAACGCTGCTTGTCCCTAATTGTTAAGAGACAGACACAGACTTGAGTCTGGCTTCCTGAAATAGCAAGGTGGTGAAGAAGACATTTCAGATCCAGGTTGAAGTGGGGTGGGAATACTGGTCCCAACTGCCTAGCCTAGGAGTGAGAAGGAGAATTGGTTATCTGAACTCACTGTGAAGCAGCTATCACATGCTTGGATTTTACTTGGATCCAATCCTCTTTCTTACTGGATTTTTTTTTATCTTCTGAAGAAGAATTTCTATCACTGAACAGGGAAAATATCTCTGGTCGAAGAATGAGAGGAGATGTCTGGCTGCCTAGGAGCAAATTCTCTGAGTTCTTGACAGCCTTTCCAGCTATTGGTACATTTTGGGTGGTATGGACCACAACAAACTGTGGCCAACTCTGAGAAGAATGGGAATCCCAGAACACTTGATCTTGCTTATGCAAAACCTATACTTGGACCAGAAGGCAGTAGTCAGAACTGAGTCAAAATAGGGAAGGGTGTACGCCAGGCATGTGTTCTATCTCCATACTGTGTGTGTGTGTGCGTGCGTGTGTGTGTGTGTGTGTGTGTGTGTGTGAAAAATTTGTACTTAGAATTAGTGAGCTGGACTCAGTTTAGATGATACCAATTTTGTTGGCAACATCCAAAGCATCATAGTCAGGAGCAAGTCGAACATAGGCCTTCTTCTCTCCATCAGGCCTAATCAAAGTGTTGACCTTAGCCACATCAATGTCATAGAGCTTCTTTACAGCTTGTTTAATTTGGTGCTTGTTGGCCTTGACATCCACAATGAACACAAGTGTGTTGTTATCTTCTGTCTTCT
>NW_006399999.1:3359756-3362163 GCF_000299155.1 Elephantulus edwardii
TTTTGGGAGGGGCAGGGGCTTCCTTCTTTGCTTTCGGCACCATCTTCATAGAAAGTTCTCCATACCTTTTTAATGTATATGCAGAATAGATTATCCATGAGGCGGAGCTTTATGAGGAGAAATGTGGCATCAGGATTGGAGGAAGATTCATCAACAATCTGCGTTATGCAGATGGCACAACCCTGCTTGCTGAAACTGAAGAGGACCTGAAGCGCTTGCTGCAGAAGGTCAAGAACTGCAGCCTTCATTATGTATTGAAGCTTAATATCAAGAAAACAAAGATTCTCAGCACTGGGCTGATTGGCAGCATGGTGATGGATGGTGAAGAGATCAAGATTGTAAACAGCTTTAGTTTTCTTGGCTCCACAACCAACACTCTTAGCATCAGCAACAAAGAAAGTAAAAGATGCACTGCATTGGGAAAGTCTGCTGTCATACACCTCTCCAAAGTACTGAAGAGCAATGATTTCTGTCTGGAGACTAAAGTGCACCTGATACAGGCCATGGTTTTTGCAATTACTTGCTATGCATCAGAGCTGGACAGTGACTAGGGATGATAGAAGGAGAGTTGATGCCTTTGAGCTGTGGTAGTGGAGAAAAGTATTGAATATATCATGGACTGCTAGGAGAACAAACAGGTTCATCCTAGGGAGGGTTAAACCAGGCTGCTCCTTGGAGGCAAGGATTCTGAAGCTTCATCTGATATACTTTGGACATACTGCAAGGTGGAATCAATCCTCCGAGAGGGACAACATGCTTGGGACGGTGGAGGGACAGTGCAGGAGAGGAAGACCCTCGGTGAAATGGATTGATTCAGTGACTGAAGTAATGGGGACAGGTGTGCTAGAGACAATCAGATTGGCACAATATAGAGCAAGGTTTAGGGCTGTTGTATGTAGGGTTGCTATGAGTCGCAGGCAACTCGACAGCAGATAACAACAACAGATAAGGAAATTATGTTAATTACAGAACAGAGTTCATGTCTTTTGTTCATAGGGTCATCATGAGTCGTATTCGACTTGATGACACTTAATCACTGCTAAGTAAGACTAGTGTTGTTATAATTTGGAGGAACATTCTTCTCCTTTGTACATCTCTCCTTGTCAGTTTGCTGTACTGTGGTAATCTGGGGTTGCTCTGATGCTGAACCTTGTGTCATTGGAATATAAAATACCATAATGGTTTACCAATATGGGCAGTGTTTGGTGGAGCTCCCAGTTGTAGGACAGGTTTGGAAGCAGGAGTGGCATCCACTTCCTAAACCACATTCCTGTGGAAAATCTATGAACTTGGAGAAACTACACTATGGGTTGTGCTAGACACAATGGCAACCAACAACTAAAATAACAGGTGACAAAAGGTATGAGCATATCATACAAGGGTATATATATGTAGCAAGATTTCCATTTACACACTTTCTGCTCCTCAAGCACAAGCCCACTACAAAAGATTTAGAAAGCAGATGTATGGAAATGAATCATTTGAGGTACAAAGACTACCAGGGTGACCAATTTATTTGAAGTAACACTGCACTTCCAACATTCTAGGTAGTTAGAAGGCGAGGAGAATCTGGAACTGAAGGGCAAACGGGATAACAGGAGACATTGGAGGTGGCTAGAGGTGGCAGAGGAGACTCACTGAGGAGGAGAGTATGGATCTGGGGATTTTCAGGTCTGAGGACCCCAGGCAGGGGTCAGGGACAGGTCAAGTGATGGGTCAGGGAAGCAAACATATCTTTGATATCAAAGCCAGGAAAAGACACCACCAAAATAGAAAACTACAGGCCAATATCTCTCATGAACATTGGTGCAAAAATCCTGAATAAAATACTGGCAAATAGAATCCAACGATACATAAAAAAAATTCACCATGACCAAGTGGGATTCATAACAGATATGCAAGGATGCTTCAACATAAGGAAAACAATTAATGTAATTCATCACATTAACAAGGCAAAGAACAAGAACCATATGGTCCTATCAATTGATGCAGAAAAAGCCTTTGATAAAATCCAACACCCTTTCCTGATTAAAGCACTCAACAAAATAGGATTACAGGGGAATTTCTTCGACATAGTAAAAAGTATATACATAAGCCTGAGAGCCAACATTGTTCTCATTGGAGAGAGGTTAAAGGCATTCCCTTTAAGAACAGGAACTAGGCAAGGATGCCCACTATCACCTCTCTTATTCAATATTGTTTTGGAAATCGTAGCAATATCAATAAGACAAGAGAAGGGAATAAAAGGTATCCAAGTAGGCAACGAGGAGCTAAAATTATCCCTCTATGCGGATGACATGACAGTATACTTAGAAAACCCTAAAGACTCAGCAAGAAAACTATTGGACGTAGTTGACCAATTCAGCAAAGTAGCAGCATACAAGATCAACATACAAAAATCAGTTGG
>NW_006399999.1:3363438-3373778 GCF_000299155.1 Elephantulus edwardii
CCATGTTTATTGCAGCTTTGTTCACAATAGCAAGGAGTTGGAAACAACCTAAGTGCCCATCAACAAACGAATGGCTAGAGAAGCTGTGGTATATTCGCACAATGGAATCCTATGCTGCATTGAAAAACAAGGAACTCATGCAATATTATTCATAACGTTTCACTCTGGAGAACATTATGCTGACTGAAATGTCCCAGTTACAAAAGGAAAAATATTGCATGGTGCCACTGTTGTAGAATGGGACTGACCTTGGGGTTGAGGAGAGACTGAATAAGATGGGTTCAATAATGTATACTGCACTGAAACAGAGGAGGGAGAGCGATGGCTACATGGCAGAGTCGACCTGGGGGAGGGTTTGTAAAACAATGAAAGAATCTTTTCTTTTACTTTTCCAAGAGGGTAGCGGGGAACCTTGGGAAGGGACAAATCTACAACAATGAATGAATGGAAATCCAACGCCTCTGTAAATTTACACTGAAATTAATAACAAATTTAAATTAAAAAAAAAGAATTAAGTTAGAGTAAAGATGGCAATGGATTTATAACTGCTCAAGCTAATAACACTATATCGTGTCATGGAGTAGGAATAGTGGAACTGTATCCACATTTACAACATTTCTCTTACCAAAACCATTTATGGAAAATAGGTACTGCATCGGAACATATATCTCTGGATGGGAAATGATGATATTGTTACTACTTCTAGTCTTAAGCTTAAAAGATTATAATGTTCAAAATTATTTGTTATACATTTGCTTAAATTTTCCCCTCTTTTAACAACTGGGATCTAGAGGGAAGAGAAAAGACCAGAGAATGGCCAAAATTATTGGGGCAGCTATTGCTGCCAGTTTAGGGCCTGTGTTAGGAAAAGGAAGTCTTACTCATACACAGTGCCACCCAAAGGAAATAAAGGAGGTCAGAATTGCTTCCACTGTAGAAAGCTGGGCCACTTCAGTAGACAGTGTCACAGACAAGAGCCACAGATAAGTAAGGGAGTAGAGAAAGCTCCCCTTACTTGCTTTAAGTGTGGCTCTGAAGGACAATTGGTCAAGGTGGCTCACATCAGGCCCTCATGGCAGACAGGACTGACAGGCCCCAGCTCCCAGCTGGAAACAAAGGAGGACGCTTCAATGACTTAGATCCTCCCAGAAGAGCCGTGGATGAGCATTAACATTACTGGTAAGAATATTAATTTTCTCCTGGACACAAGAGCCTACTATTTGGTCCTAAAAGCCTTCTGAGGTCCCAACTCTTCTCACTATCTCTTAGTTGTTGGAATGGACGGAAAACCTCATAAACTGCCCCTTACTTCACCTCTACCTTGCATGTGAACTTCCGAGTTGTAAAACAGCCCAGTGGTAGATGGAATTTGCTCCGGGACTTAAGAAACCTAAATGACATAGCTGAGCCTCTACATCTTGTGGTTCCTAACCTGTACACTATAATAGAGAAAGTGCTAGTCTATAGGCCTTTTATTGTAAGAACCACCTTCCCTCTGTAACTTGATTTTTGCCACTACTAGAACCTCTACTCGGAATATTATTACTTGTTAATTTTTCACTCACGTACTTTTATCTTGTTAGTTAAATTTGTGTCTTCTAGTTTGCAACACCTCCATGATACATCTTCAAGGATATCAACATGTACGGCTAAGCACAATTAATAACAGTGCATCTAAATTCCAAAATCAATCTCCATAATAGTCTATGTGTTTCCTACTGCCAAAGGGGCCCTTTAGAGTAGTGAGAGAAGATCTTCACCCTGAAACCCACAGCGTTCCTTTTCAGCAGGAAGTAACTATGTGAATACGCCATCCCCTTTTCCTTATGAATCAGAGTGAAGTCTCTCTCAGGGAGGAGAAATAGGGAATGGCAAAGGACACAGTGACAAAGGAGATTAATCAGAACTGGCTTTGACAAGCACTGTGGCAATTGGACAATTAAAACAGACATTCGGGTTGGGGGGAAGAAGAATGAACTGGGGGGGATGGTAGAGAAAACAGTGCAACAATGAATGAGTAAGAACCCAAAATCTCTGCAAATGTTCAATTAAACTAATACAATTTAGTAATAATTTAAAAAAAGCATTCTGAATACTTAGGATTGTCTCGTTAAAAACCATGCAAACTTCTGTTTACATTTTGAACCTCCTCCCTAAAACACTGAAATCAGGTACGATGAAACTCCAACTCACATAATTTGGGCATCTTGTCAGGAGGGGCCAGTCTTTGGAGAAGGACATCATGCTTGGAAAGGTCAGTCCAAGAGAGGAGGATCCTCGACGAGATGGATTTGTACAGTGACTGTATCAATGAGGTCAAGTGTGTCAGAGATGGTGAGGTTGGCTCAGGACAGGGCAAGATTCAGAGCTGTTGTTCATAAGTCACTATGAGTTGTCATCAACTCAAAGGCATAGAACAGCAACAGAGTGTTAACCAGGGAGCATTTCTGTGTGGTGGGGTAATATGTGACAACTTTCCCTGTCATCATCTGGATCTTCATAGCAATGAACAGGACTTCAGCAAGTCTATGAATTCCGTATAGACACATAATAAAGATTGGTTCAGCAAACTTCAGGAGTTTTACCCTAAGATGTCTTTCAGTCTTCTCATCTGGAAGAATTAAACCTTCCTTTTATAACATATATTTCTTCAAAGGCCCAGTTTTCTGTGAAATGAGGAAAAATATTTGCCTAAATGGAACAGATGAGAAGCAGAACAGTGTTTGTTTAGCTCTTATTCAGCTCCCCAGCATTAGGCAGGACCATAGCCCACATCAGGTAATGGGGGGATGTTGGGAAGGAGTTTGCACTCATGCTCACAAGCCTAAGTCCATGTGTTGTGAGGTCTCTTGTACCATTTCTCTGGGAGTTTGCAGTATTCCCCCTCTCCTTATTTTAGCCATTTCATTTGAATAGTCTTCCCCTTCTACTGGATTTTATCTCTTGTGCTTACAGTTGATGATGTGTTGGAGTCTTCTAGGCAATAAACACACTGATTTCTGTGGAGACAAATGTCCCTTTAGTCCCTATAGAAGTATACAGAATGTTCCTCCCACCTTCAGATAACTCAAGACAGGAATGCACATGAGCCTCACTCAGGAGACCCCGTTAGGTGTCAGACACCTCAGTGTGTCCAGAATTATACAAGTTGCATACTTCCATAATAGAAATAGTCTGATGGCTTAGCTTTTGCCAGTCTTTCCACCTTTGACATGGCATCTATCAAGAGATTATTGGCAGGCTGCCCAATCAGTTGAACAGTTACCAAGATCTGTAAATTACATTGGGGGAGCACATATCTTAGCTAAAATACAAACATTTCCTTCCCATCTCCATCCATTTTCACCTGAAACATGATTATCTGATTTGTAACTGTTTCTAAAGTCCCTATTGTCATTAGATCTTGAATAGCCAGTTTTTATGCATGTTTTATGTTCCCTCATGTCACAACTCATTGTGCCCCTATGCACAATAGCTCTGAACACTGCCTTATCTTGAGTCAGTCTCACTATCTCCCACACCTACCCCATTCTCCTTTACTCTGTTAATCTCTCTCATCCAGGATATTTGTCTTCTGAGCTGTCCCTTCACCCTTCTAAGCATAATGCCTTTCTCCAAGAACTGGTCCCTCCTGACAACATGCTCCAAGTGTTTGAGACAGTTTCAAAATTCTTGTCTCCAAAGACAAACTTAGTTTTTACCCTCTCTAGAACAGACTTGTTTGTTCTCTTGGCAGTCTAGGATATGTTCAATACTCAAGTACCACAACTCAGAGGCATCGATCCTTCTTCTATCATCATAGTAATTGTCCATCTTTCTGATGCATAGCAAATAATTTTAAAGACCACAGCCTGGATTAGGTGCATTTTAGTCTCTATACTAAAATTGTGCTTCAGCACTCTCTGGAGAGATGCTCGATAGCAGATTTATCCCAAGCAATTTGTCTTTTAATTTCCAGCCTGCTGGTGCCACAACTATGAAGAGTGGAATTGAGCAAGCTGAAGTTGTAAACAGTCTCAATCTCTTCTCCATATATTATGGTGGTGCTAATTGTCCCAGGGGTGAGAATCTTTGTCTTCTTGATGTTGAGCTTCAAACCATATTGAGTTGTGCCATCTGAATAACATAGGATGTCGATGAGTCTTCCTCCAATCCTGATGTCATATTCCTCCTTATAAAGCTCTACTTCTTGAATGATCTGTTCTGCATATAGATTGGAAAGATAAGGGGACAAGATGCATCCCTGACACATTCCCTCCCTGAATTTTACCATGCTGTGTTTCCCTGCTCTGTTCTGACAACTTGTGATTCACACAGTCAAATGACTTTGCATAGTCAATAAAATACAGATAGACCTTCTTCTGGTTGTTGTTGTTGTTATGTGCCGTCGAGTCATTTGCGACTCATAGCGACCCTATGTACAACAGCCCTAAACCTTGCTCTATCCTGTACTCTTTGTTTTTGGCTAAGATCTATCTAGTGCCAGGACCTCTTATAACCCCAGCTTGTATAGTTCTGGCAATTGTCTGCTGACATAATTACTATTCCAGCCGGATTTGTATAATCTTCAGCTGGGTTTTGTTTGTGTGTGATATTGGTGATAATGTTTGATAATTTCCACAATTTTTCAGATCAACTTTTTTTTAAATGAGAATAAATATGGTTGTCTTCCAGTCACTTTGCCAGGTAGTTTTCTGATGCATAGAGACAGTATTTATAATAGAATAAAACAGTGCCTATTTATGGACACCTTCATAGTTGTTGTTATGCTTGCGTCTATTGTTGCAGCCTCTGTGTTAGTTTTTTTCTTGAGTATCATTCTCTTTTTAGCTGTTTCCCTACTTTATCAAGTATGATGTTATTCTCCTGTTACCTCCTCATAACATAGTGAGAGGTGTGTGACATGGTTTACTTATTCCCCTTGCTAAGGAGAATTGTGGCTGTACTGGGTCTAAATAGTTGTGTTCCGTATTGTGGATACTGATGTGATATTCTTTGCCAAAACTGTTACTCAGATGCATCAGTTCCTGTTTGGTCTTCTTTATTTAAGGTCCAACTTTTTTTGTGCATATAAAAGTTACCAAAGATGCCACAGCTTACGCCAGATACATCTTTGCACTATAAGTGACATCTTTTATTTTTAATCTTTTAAAAAGATTTTTAGAGGTTGGAACTGCTATTTATATGATCATTGATCCAGTAAAAGGAAATACTTGCCAAATTAAATATCCTCCCCCCCGCCATTTATCAAGATGTAGTTTATTGATCCAGTTGTGAAGATTTTCATTTATTTATGTTGAGACATAATTCATACAGAAGTTGTAGTCTTTGATCTTGATCCTTAAGTGTTTAAAGTTCTCTTTCTTTGAGGAAACAAGATTGTGATATCTGTATATTGAAGATTGTTACACAATTAACATTCTTGGCACCAGCAATCAGTCCAGAAATTGGAAGATGAATTGCATTGTGAAAATACTGTCAGGAAAGTCTCCAAAGTGCTGAAGAATAAAGATGTCAGTCTAGAGACTGAGGTGCATCTGATCCAGGCCACAGTCTTCGCAATTACTTGTTATGGCATAGAGATTTGAACAATGACTAAGGATGACAGAAGAAAATTGATGCCTTGCAGTTGTGGTGCTGGAGAAGAGTCATGGACTGCCAAGAAAACAAATAGGTCTGTCTGGGAGTGAAATCAAGTTTCTCCTTGGAGGCTAGGGTTTTGATGCACCATCTCACATACTTTAGGCATATGACCAGGAGGGACTGATCCTTGGAAAAGAACATCAGGCACGGCATCCCTCTCCAAGGACTGGTTCTGCCTTGCAACATGTCCAAAATATGTGAGATGAAGCTTCAGAATCCTTGCCTCCAAGGTCTCACCATCTCTAGGACAAACCTGTTTGTTCTTCTAGAGGTCCATGTATAATCAATACTCTTCTCCAGCACCACATTATCTGTGGAAAGAATAACTGGAGAAACTCAATATGTGAAAACCAGGCCAGGTGTTGATTGTGGAACAGACCACCAATTACTCATATGCAAGTTCAAGCTGAAGCTAAGGAAAATGAAACCAAATCCACTGGAACCAAAGTTTGACCTTGAGTCTGTCCCATCTGAATTTCGAAACAATCTCAAGAACAAACAGGTTTGAAGCCTTGAACACTAATAAGCAAAGACCAGATGAGTTGTGGGAAGATATAAAGAATATCATCTAGGAAGAACGCAAAAAGTCATTACAAAGACAGAGGAGGAGGAAAAGACCAAGATGGATGTTAGAAGAAACTCTGGATATTGCACTAGAGTGCCGAGAAGTGAAAGCAAAGGGGAGGAATCAAAATATTAAGGAGGTGAACAGAAGAATCCAAAGGGCAGAGCAGGAAGACAAAGTATTACAAGAAAATGTGCAAGGAGGTTGAGTCAGAAAATCAACAGGGCAGAACTCGCTCAGGATTTCTTAAGCTGAAGGAACTGAACAACTAATTCAAGCCTGGAGTTGCAATATTTAAGAATGCTTTGGGTAGAACATTAAATGATCCAGGAAACATTAAAAGAATATGGAAAGGGTATACAGAGTCATTGTACCAAAAGGAATTGGTGTACACAGAAGATATGATATATTGAACACTAATGACCGCAGACTAGATGAATTATGGGCTAACATTAAGGATATCATGCATGAAGAATGCAAAAGATCATTACTAAAATGAGATAAAGAAAAGACCAAAAGCAGTGTTAGGAGAGACTTTGTTTTCAATTTGTTTGCACTAGAATGAGAGAGGTTCAAATAAAGGGAAGAAATTCTGAAGTGAAAGATGAACAGAAGATTTCAAAGGACATATTGAGAAGAGAGAGCAGAATATTATTTTAAAAATGTGTAAAGAACTGGAGTTAGAATAATCAAAAGACAAGAAATCACTCATTATTTCTCAGGTTGAAAGAACTGAAAAGCAAATTCAGGCCACAAGTTGCAATAATAAAGTATTCTGGGAGCGAAATAATGAATGGTACAGGAAGCACAAATAGAAGATGGAAGAAATATAGAGAGTCATTGTGGTATAAAGTACTGTTCAACACGGAAACATTTCAGGAAGTAGCATATAATAAAGAACTAATGGTAATGAAGGAAAAGGTTCAAGCTGCACTCAAGTCATTGTCAGAAAATAATGCCCAGGACTGATGGAATACAAATTGACATATTTCAATAAACAGGTGCAACCCTGGATATACTTATCAGCCTGTAGCAAGAAATTTCGAAGACAGCTACCTGGCCAACTGACTATAGAAGATCCATATTTGCTCTCATCCCCCCCACCAAAAAAAAAAAGATGATCCAGTCAGTTAGTACATACTGTTGTTATGTGCTGTCGAGTTGCCTGCAACTCATAGTGACCCTATTTACAACAGCTCTGAAGGCAGTTCTGGTTTCTTTAGGGTATATTCCCAGTAGTGGAATTACTAAGTCAAATGTTATTTTAATTTGCAGCTTGTTGACAAAGTGCCATACTGCCTTCCATAGTGGTTGCATTATTTTACACTCCCACCAACAGTGAATAAGGGTTCCAGTTACTCCACAACCTCGCAAGCATTTGTTGTTTGCTGCTCTATTGAATTTTGCTATTGTTACTTGGGTGAGATGATATCTCATAGTTGTTTTGATTTGCACCTCTCTTAGAGCTAGGTATTTTGAATATTTCTTCGTGTGTTTGTTCGCAATCTGAATGTCTTCTTTGGTGAAATGTCTGTTCATATCTTGTACCCATTGGGTTATTTATCTTGTTGTGGTGCTCAAGTATTCTATATATTAGAGATATAAGTCCCTTATCAGACACATCATTACCAAACTTTTCTCTAATGAAATTTTAAGTCCTTGGTTTTAGCCCTAGGTCCTTGGTCCACTCGGAGTTTTTTTTTGTGTGTATGGAGTGAGATGTGAGTTTTCTGTAGATAGTTTTCCAATTGTACCAACACCATTTGTTAAAAAGACTGTAATTTACCCATTTAACTGATTCCATCTTTTTGTCAAAATCAGTTGACCATAGGTAGATGGGGTGTTTATCATGATACCAGTACCATGTTGTCTTAACCACCATGGCAGTGTAGTAGGATTTGAAATTATGGAGTGAGATGCCTCCTACCTGATTTCTCTTTTTAAGGAGTACTTTCCTTATTCGGGATCTCTTTCCATTCCAAATGAAATTGGAGGTTGCCTTTTCCATCTCGTTGAAGAATGGAATTGGTATTTGTATTGGGATTGCAATACCAATTGCAATTGAAAGTGTAAATTGGCCTTTGGTAGAATTGTTATTTTTCACAATATTGAGTCTTCATATCCAAGAGCAAGGAATATTCTTACATTCCTCCAGCTCTCTGTTTCTTTCAGTAATGTTTTGAAATTTTATTTTAAAAGATCCTTTGAGTTAGATTTACTCCCAAGTAAAAAATATTGTGATGAGTATTGTTTTTCTTAGCTTCAGTTCTGCATTCTTTTTGTCACTGTAGAGAACTCTAATTGATTTTTGTATGTTGATCTTGTATCCTGCCACTTTGCTGAGTTGGTCAACTATGTCCAGTAGTTTTCTTGCTGAGTCTTTATGATTTTCTAAGTATACTAACATATCATCTACATGTTGTTGTTGTTATGTGCCATTGAGTCGCTTGCAACTCATAGCGACCCTATGTACAAGAGCTCTATACGCTCTTCTATCCTGTGCCAACCTAGTCATCTCAAACACACTTATTCCCACCTCTCCAGTCACAGACTCGATCCATTTCATGAAAGGTCTTCCTCTCCTTCGTCGCCCCTCCACTCTGCCAAACATGATGTCCCTCTCCAAGGACCAGTCCTCCTTGCAACATGCCCAGAGTATGTCAGACGAAGCTTCAAAATCCTTGATTCCAGGGAACACTCTGGCTTCACCCTCTCCAGGACGAACATGTTTGTTCTCCTAGCAGTCATATTCAACACTCTTCTCCAGCACCACAGCTCAAAGGCATCAATTCTCTTTATATCAACCCTACTCACTGTCCAACACTCTGATTCATAGCAGGTAATTGCGAAGACTATAGCCTGGATCAGGCGCACCTTAGTCTCCAGTTGGACATCATTGCTCTTCAGTACTCTTGAGAGGTCCCTCACAACTGACTTTCCCAATGCAATTCATCTCTTGATTTCCTGGCTGCTGTTACCAAGAGTGTTGACTGTGGAGCCAAGTAAATTAAAACTGTTAACTATCTCAATCTCTTCACCATCCATACTGATGCTGTCAATTGGCCCAGTGGTTAGAATCTTTGTTTTCTTCGTGTTGAGCTTCAGTCCACATAGGAAGCTGTAGTCCTTGATCTTCTGTAGCAAGCGCTTCAGGTTCTCCTCAGTTTCAGCAAGCAGGGTTGTGTCATCAGTATAACGCAGGTTGTTGATGACTCTTTCACCAATCCTGATGCCACATTCCTCTTCGTATAGCCCAGTGTCTCGGATGATCTGTTCTGCATACAGATTCAAAATCATAGAAAGATAATTTTACCTCCTCTTAGCCAATATGGATACCTCTTACTATCTTCTCTTGTCTTACTGCTATCACTAGGACTTCCAGTACAATATTGATTAGGAGAGGTGATAGTGGCATTCTTGCTGAATTCCTGCTCTTAAAGGGAATACCTTTGATCTCTCTCCATTGACAACAATGTTGGCTCTCGGGTTTCTGTATGTATTTTTTACTATGTTGAGGAAAGTTCCCTCTAATCCTATTTTGTTGAGTGTTTTAATCAGGAAAGGGTGTTGGATTTTTGTCAAAGCTCACAGCGCTTTTCTGCATCAATTGATAGGATCATGTGGTTCTTGTTCTTTGCTTTGTTAAGGTAATGAATTACACTGATTGTTTTTCTTATGTTGAACCGTCCTTGCATACCTTTTATGAATCCCACTTGGTCATGGGAAATTATTTTTTTTCTTCTATGTATCATTGGAGTCTATTGGCCAGAATTTTATTTAAAATTTTTGCATCTATATTTATGGGAAATACTGGCTCATAGTTTATTATTTTGGTGGTGTCTTTACCTGGCTTTGGTATCAAGGATGTGTTTACTTCGTAGAATAATTCTGGGATAATTTAATCTTTTTCTATGTTCTGAAATAGTTTATGTAGAGTTGGTGACAGTTCTTCTCTGAATACTCCATAAAATTCACTTTTTTAAAGATTTAGGTTGTTTATTTTCCATTTCAATGAACATCTACAGAGATTTTGGGATTCCATTCATTCATTGTTGCACCCTTCTCCCCGCACAAACCCCTCCCCCCTCCCCCACCATTTGCTCCTCTCCTTGAAAAGCAAAAGAAAAACTCC
>NW_006399999.1:3377389-3389591 GCF_000299155.1 Elephantulus edwardii
ATACCTGAAGATGGGGGTCGTGGGTCAGAGCTGCTAGGGTGTGTCCCGATTCAAGTCCACTCCCACCGTCCACTGCGTCTGCGCACGGCCCTTGGCCAGTCCCAAAGTTCAGAGCTGGCGCGCGGAGGGGGTGGGGGGGCTGTGAGCCAGGTCGGGGGGGAGCAATGCGATACCTGAAGATGGGGGTCGTGGGTCCCCATCATACTTTCTAACTTCAGGAAATTAATTGATACTGTGTCACTTTTTGGGAGTGACATTTTGCTTTGGGCTTGTGTAGCGTGTGAGGTGACATGCTTCTTACATGACATTGCTGTGGTGAAGTTTTTAATACCTGAGGTGATAGCAGGTTCTTGATCTGAAGTCACTCCTCCAGAAGAGGGTGGGGCAGCTACCCTGCCTGTGTTTCTGTCTGAACTTCTGACCCAAAAGTCAAGTGCTTAAATTCAGAAGAGAAAAGGCCTGTAAAGGCAGCCTTTTCTGTCAGACAACTATTGCAGCTAAGTCAGTCCAAAGTGTTCTAGGCTGAAAGAAGTTAATTGACTAGATGTGAGGAAATGCAAGGAAGAGGGTGGAGATGCACACAGGTTGGTTGCACTCACAGACACACAGAGGGCAGGCATGCAAACATGGCAGGCGTGCTCATAGACTTATGTAGGGTGAGCACACACAGATGCATACAGTGGGGGCATGTGCTCAGGGACCTGAATAAAAAACCAAGAAACCTTGGTTTCTCCCTTGAGTTCTTGGTTTACTGCTTCACTAGAGCTCTAAGTGTCTCACTCCCTTTTGCTTGAACTTAAGGGATCCTATGTGGTCTAGAAAAGAACAGTGATCCCTACAGAGTACATAACTCAAATTTCAGCTGTCCTGCTTGCTCCTGGCTGGTGACTGGGTCTCAGCAGCTCATGGTGCCCATGGTGGGTCATGGCGGGTTGCTGGGTCCTAGTGGATCACTGGGTCCTGGCAAGTTGGTGGGTGACAGTGCACTGCTGCTCTAGGCGGGTCGCAACTCACTAAAGTATCACTTTCAACTCAGTTCACTCTTTCATGAAGGTGGTGTAAATTGAATTTTTTTCCCCCTAGTTAATAGCACTCTGCAGCTTGTGCTCACGCAGCAGCTTGTGCTGTCTCAGCAACTTGTGCTGACCTGGTTTTAGTTTTTTTGTTCTACCTATTAGTTTGAAATCCAGGGTCTTAAAAGTTTAAAAAATGTCATTCAAGACATAAAAACTGGTTTTTATTTGTCTGTAGATGTTTCCTGATCAGATGTAGAAACTTAAGGCCACTTGTGAATTCAATAGTCAGCTTCCTATTTTACCTGGCCAGCTGTACAACTCTTCCTCTCAAGCAGTGCCAGTGGGACCTGGTCTCCAAGTCCCCCAACCCTGGCTATGACCCTCAGGCTCCCCACACTGGGACTTTCTGTTATGACTCTCTGTAGCCACCTGCATTCATGTTTCTTATATAAAGTATTTGTTATGAATAAATCATTGATTATACAGAATTTTATCATTCTATATCTAGCTTCATGATGTTGTTGTTAAGTGCCGTTGAGTTGTAGATGACTCATAGTGACCCTATGAATGAAAAACCTGAACATTTGTATAACTCATTGTTTCTCCAAGTCCATAGAGTATCCAGAGACAAGATATTTCAGATGTGGATGCCACTCCTGCTTCCAACCTTGTTTTAATTGGGGAGCTCCACCAAACGCTGTCCACCATCAGTAACCATTATGGCATTTGACACATTAGTGTCACTGTGTTTAGCATCACAGCAGCCATGATTTACCTCTGTACAGCAAACACAGATCAATGCTATACCACTTAGAAGAATGTTTGACCCAAAACAATTAAAACCAGGCCTCAGGGCTGCAGATTAAAATCACCCACCTTTGGCTTGGTAGGATAACTTTCTATCCACTAGGCTAACAGAGGCTCACTGTTGTTGTTGTTAAATGCCATTGAGTTTTAGATGACTCATATCCACCCTATGAACGAGAGACCTGAACATTTGTATAACTGTCATCGTTTCTCCAAGTTATTAAAATATATTAATAGTAAATGTTGATTATCATTCGAAAGTTGAAAAAATAGAAAGATAAATATTTGATAAATATGCTATTAATGATAGAAATCATACCAGAGATCCATTACAGAATTTTGTGTAACCAATGTGTTCATTGCAAAGAATCATTTTTAAGAGAGTACCCATGGAACTTGCCAGATGGAATACTCAGATACAAACTGACTGCCTACATAACAAGGTACAATAAAGAAGCTCAATACAGTTGATCACAATAAAGTTAGGGGCTGTGTGGAATGGACTACCAATGATGTCCCTGTTGAGGCAGAAGAAAATGTAAACAAGCCCATAACAGCTAAAATATCTAAAATTAATTCATCTTACCGGAATTTAAAGATCATCTCAAGAATAAACTTGACAAAAAATATAATAAATTATTGAAAACTAGACAAGTTGTGAAATGATATCATGGCCATCACAAAAAAGAAAAAATTATTTAAAAAGTCAAGAAATATTGAAGAGTGGATATCAGAAGAGATTGTGACACTTGCAGTAGAATGGGGTTGTTGTTGTTGTTATGTTCCGTCGAGTCGCTTGTGACTCATAGCGACCCTATGTACAACGTCCCTAATCTCTGCTCTGTCCTGTGCCAATCACCCTGTCTCTGACACACCAATCCCGATTACCCCAGTCACTGAATCAATTCACCTCATAGAAGGCCTTCCCCTCCTGCAATGTCCCTCCACCCTACTAAGCATGATGTCCCTCTCCAAGGACCGGTCCCATCTTACATGTCCAAAGTATGTTAGAGGGAGCCTCAGAATCCTTGCCTCCAGGGAGCCGCCTGGATTAACCCCTTCCAGGATGAATCTGTTTGTTTTCCTAGCAGTCCATGGTACCCTCAATACTCCAGCACCACAGCTCAAAGGCATCAATTCTCCTTCTATCCTCCTTAGTTACTGTCCAACTCTCTGTTGCATAACAAGTGATAGCAAAGACCCTGACCTGTATAAGATGCACCTTAGTCTCCAAAGAGACACCATTGCTCTTCAGTACTTTGGAGAGGTCCCTAACAACAGACTTTCCCATTGCAATACGTCTTTTAATTTCGTGGCTACTGGTACCGAGTGTTGACTGTGGAGCCAAGCAAACTAAAGCCTCAATCCATATTGGAGGTTGCAGTCCTTGACCTTCTATAGCAAGCACTTCAGGTCCTCCTCAGTTTCAGGAGCAGGGTTGTGTCATCTGCATAACACAGACTGTTGATGAGTCTTCTACCAGTCCTGACACCACACTTCTCCTCAGAGAGCCCAGCCTCTCGAATAATCTGTTCTGCATACAGGTTGAAAAGGTATGGAGACAGGACACATCCCTGGTGTACGCCCTTCCCAATTTTGAACCATGCAGTGTTTCCTTGCTCTGTTCTGAGAACTGCCTCTTGGTCCAAGTATAGGTTTCACATTAGCACGATCAAGTGTTCTGGGATTCCCATTCTTCTCAGAGTCAGCCACAGTTTGTTATGATCCACACAGTCAAACGCCTTTGCATAATGAATGAAACACAGATATACATTCCTCTGGTATTCCCTGTCTTCAGCTAAGATCCATCTAACGTTAGTTACAATATCCTTAGTACCACGACCCCTTCTAAACCCAGCCTGGACGTCCGGCAGTTCTCTGCTGATGTTCTGTTCCAGTCATTTTTGGATAATCTTCAGTAGAATCTTGCTTGCATGTGAAATCAACGATATTGTTCTATAGTTTCCACACTCTTTTGGGTCACCCTTCTTTGGGATGGGAACAAATATGGATCTCTTACAGTCAGTTGACCAAGTGGTTGTTCTACAGATTTCTTGGCACAACTTGGTTAGCACATCCAGGACAGCATCTGTTAGCTGAAATATGTCAACTGGTATACCATCTATTACTGGGGCCTTATTTTTTGCTATTTCTTTCAAAGCAGCCTGAACTTCTTCCTTCATCACCATAGGCTCTTGTTCATATTTTGTTTCATGAAATTCTTCTATGTCTGCCAATTCCTTTCAATACAGTGACTCAGTATATTCTTTCCATCTTCTTTTATTACTTCCTGGATCACTTAATATTCTTCCTAAAAAGACGTTATTTCTTTCTATTAAATTTTTAAAATTTTTACTAATTTACTTGCAAAGTTTATATACACTGTTTTTTACATCAGATCTTTCCCCTTTCCTTTACCCATCCCTTCCTCCACCCATTAAATTGTGCAACCCTATGATTAAGCACCCCTCCACCTTATCCTTGGATCCTTGTATTCATTGTACAATGGTGGTCTTATACAGTATTTGTCTTAATGAGACTGAGTTAGTTGGCGTGGCATAATGGTCTCTAGTCCCTCCTATGTTACATAGTAATTTACATTCTAGATGAGGGCCATCATTATTGGAAAGGTCAATAAAAGAGAGGAAGACCCTCAGTGAGATGCTGTAGGAATGGCTTAATGTATGTCAGAGATGATGAGGATGGCCAAGGTTAGGACAGAATTCATATCTATTTTTCATAGGGTTGCAATGATGACATTTAACGACACCTAACAGCAACAATTTTAACAAATTACAGCTTATGATAAATACATATATTTTAATACTGCTCTGTTGACTCAACAACGACTTCCAGCAATCCAATGAACAGCAGATCAAAACCTTGCCCTATCCTGCACCATCCTCACAACCTCTGCTATTTCGATGCTTATTGTTACAGTTACTATGACAATCCATCTCCTCGAAGATATTCCACTCTTTCTCTGATCCTCTAGCTTTCCATGAATGATGTCCTTTTCCAAGGATTGACCCATCTTGGCAACATGCCTAAAGTTTGTAAGACAAAGTTTCACAATCCTTGCCTCTGAGAAGAAGTCCACAATCAATACCCTTGGTACCAGCAGTCAGGACATCAAAGGCTGAAATTGTATTGGGGAAGTCTGCTGTCAGGGACCTCTCCAGAGCACTGAGGAGCAATGATGTCTCACTAGAGACTAAAATGTAACTGATCCATGCCATGATCTTTGCAATTACTGTTTTGCATCAGAAAGCTGGACAATCACTAAGATGATAGATGAAGAATCAATACCTTTCAGTTGTGGTGCTGGAGAAGAGTATGGAACATACCGTGAACAGCAAGGAGAACAAATAAGTCTGTCTTGGAGAAGGTGAAACAAAATTGCTCCTTGGAGGCTAGGATTTTGAGGCTCCATCTCAAATACTATAGTCACATGGCCAGGAAAGACCAATCCTTGGAGAAGGACATCATGCTTGGAAGGGTGGAGGGACAGCACAGGAGAAGACCCCGGGTGTGATGGATTGACCTGATAACTGGGACAATGGAGTTAGAATGAGTTGGAGTCAATGAGACTGGCTCAGGATAGGGCAGTGTTCAGCGCTATTACACATATAGGTTCAGTATGAGTTGCAGGCAACTTGATGGCATATAACAACACAACAACAAGGAACACTCCAGTTATATTCCCTCCATATCAGAGTAGTTCAGAGGGGATTTAGTTGTTATTGCTATGTACTATTGAGTTGGAGCCGACTCATAGCTGACCCTCTGGCAGATTTTACATCAGAGGCAATAAATTGCACAGGAGAAGAATGCCCCAATTTTTTTAGCAAAGCAGTTGGTGGATTTGAACCCTGTGCCTTGGTGTTGGCAGCGTACCTCCTTACCACTAAGTCACAAGAACTCTCTTTACCAACAACACAGTTCAAAGGCATCAATTATTATTTGGTATTCCTTAGTAACTGTCCAACTTTCTATTTTATATTCTTTCTTTTTTATTGAGATTTTAATGACAGTTTATAGAGAACTTGGATTTCCATTTATTCATTGTTGCACATTTACCTCCCTGCCCACCCCCTTTTTCTCTTTGAAAAAAAATTCTTTCATTGTTGTTCAATGCACCAACCCCACCCCAGTTCACTTTACTATGCAGCTCTTATTCTGGGCTGTTGTTATGCAAAGAACACATAATAATATATTTCTTTTTTGTTATTATTACAATTTTTTTTTCATTTTAATGAACATTTACAGAGATTTTGGATTTTCATTCATTCATTGTTGCACTTTTTTTCTTTACCCCCCTCCCCCCAGTTAATAATATATTTCTTTTAAGCAGGTCTTTCCCTAATCTGTTTTCAATGCTGTGTATATTATTTATCCCCCCTTTTCTTAGTTTCTCCCCAACCCCTATGTAAGTCCTATTTTATAACAGTGGCATTATGCAGTATTTGTTCTTTTGTGACTGAGATATTTCACTCAGTATAATGTCCTCCAAGGTTACCCATTTTGTATAATATTTCATGAGTTCTTTGTTTTTCACTGTTGCATATTATTCCATTGTGTAAGTATACCACAGTTCTATATCCATAATTTATTGATGGGCACTTGGGTTGTTTCTATCTCTTTGCTAATTCTGGTTTCTTTATGGTATATTCCCAGTTGTAGAATAGCTGGGTCAAATGGTATTTCTATTTCTAACTTTTTGAGAAATCGCTATACTGCCTTCCATAGTGGTTGCATCATTTTGCTCCCACCAGCAATGAATAAGGGTTCCAGTTTCTCCATAACCTCACCAGCATTTGTTGCTCTGTTGAATTTTGCTAATGTTATTGGGGTGAGATCTCATAATTGTTTTGATTTGCATCTCTCTTAGAGCTAGGGATTTTGAACATTTCTTCATGTGTTTGCCATTTGAATGTCTTCTTTGGTGAAGTGTCTGTTCATATTCTGTGCCCATTTTTCAATTGGGTTGCTTACCTTTATCTTGTTGTGGTGCTCTGAGAAGAGATTGAGATTGTAGATAACTTTAGGTTGCTTGATTCCACAATCAACACTCTTGGCACCAGCAATGAGGAAATCAAAAGATGAATTGCACTGGGAAATTGTACTGTCAAGGTCCTCTCCAGAGTACTGAAGAACAATCATGTCAGTCTGGAGACTAAGATGTGCTTAATTCAGATCATGGTCTTCACAATTACTATCTATTCATCTGAGAGTTGGAAAATGACTATGATGATAGAAGAAGGATTGATGCCTCGAATTTTTCGTGCTGGAGAAGAATGTTGAATATACTGTGGACTGCCAGGGAAACAAATAGGTCTGTCCTGGAGAGGGCAAAACACGACTGCTACCTGGAGGCAAGGATTTGGAGGCTCTATCTCACATACCTTGGGCACATGGCCAGAAGGGCACGAGTCCTTGGAGAGGGACACCATGGTGGAAAGGTGGAGGGGAATTACAGGGGAGGAAGACCCAAGATGAGATGGATTGACTCAGTGACTGGAGAAATGGGATTAGGTCTGTAAGACATGAAGAGATTGTTTCAGAATAGAGTAGGTTATGTACATAGGGTGGCAATGGGTTGCAGGCAACTCAAAGGCACATAACAAAACCAACAACAATTTATTACTTGTACTGTGTCTATGCTTTTGTTAAACCCAAGTTTATTCTTCAATTATAGTAAAAAGAAGTGTAAGGTTTTTTAAAAAAATATATAAAATACTTATAATAGTAGCCAGTAATTGATCTTTTCTTTATAATAAATATTATAAGAATTTATGTAAGCTTTATTTGCTGATTTTACTACCTACAATGTTGTAAGGAGGGATCAGTACTTACAGAAAAATAATATGCTTGGAAACGTGGAGGATAAACATAAGATAGGAAGACCTTAAATGAGATGGATTGACACAGTGACTGCAGCAATGAGCTCAAGTGTGTTTGAGGTGGTGAAGAATCCATAGGATAGGACAGAGATCAGAGTCACTGTTCATAGGTTTTAGTATGAGTTGTATTGGACTTGAGGACACATAACAATATAGCAAAAAGGAGATTTGGTGGTATAGTCTACAGGAAGTTGTGCTGTTAACCAAAAGGTTTTCTGACATTTCAAATCCACCAATCACTTTTTAGGAGAAAGATGTACAGTCTTCTGCTGAGCAATTTACAGCTTCAGAAACCTACAGGAGGATCAATTATGAGTTAATTCAGACTCAATTGCAGTGTTTTGAGAACATTTTAAATTTTGGGGGTTTTCTTGTCTATGCAAGTTTTTGTTTTTTGGTTTTTTGGGGTTTTTTTTAGTGCTATTGGGATTTAAAAAAATATTATTAATTTCAATGAAAATTTACAGAGACTTCGTATTTCTCACATTCAGTGTGACTATTGAAAGGCAAGGTTTTATTGCTATCATTGTGTTGCGTTCTTTTTGGTGTTGTTTCTAGTTACTTTGGACCATGCAGCTTTCTGTGGTATGTCTTTGAAAAGGACATCTCTGAGTCTTTCCTGCAATGCTGGTCTTGTTTTTACAAACTCTCTTAGGTTCTGCTTTCCTGAGAATATCTAGGTCTCTCCTTCATATTGGATGGATAATTTTGCTGGGTACAGTATTCTTGGTTGACAGTTGTGTTCTTTGAGTGTTTGATATATGTCCTTCCACTCTCTTCTTGCTTGCATGGTTTCTACTGAGAAATCAGCACTTAATCTTATCTGTTCTCCCTTATAGGTTATTCTTTGTTTCTCCCTTGCTGCTTTCAGGATTCTCTCCTTATCTTTGGTTCTGGCAAATTTAACTATGATATGTCTTGATGTTTTTCTTTTGGGGTCTAGTCTATATGGTGTTCCCTGAGCTTCTTGTATATATATTCTCTCAGTCTTCATTATGCCTGGGAAGTTGTTCTCTAGTAAATCTTCCACAACTTTTTCAGTGCCTTTTCTTGCTTTTTCCTTTTCTGGGATTCTGATGATGAGAATGTTATTTCTCTTGATGGTGTCCCACATTATTCTTAGGTTTTCTTCTTTTTCCTTCTTTTTTGAGTCTCCTTTTTGCTTTAGCAGATTAGTGGTGACAATTCTGTCTTCAATTTCACTGGTTCTGTGTTCCATCTCTTCAACTCTGCTCATGTGTCCCTCCATCATGTTGACAGCTTCTGAAACATTGGACCTTATATTTTGGGTAGTGGTTTTTTGTTTTTCCAGTGCCACTAATGCCTTGTTTGTTATCTCTGCATTGTTCTGCATTGGTGTTTTGTTTTTTTTTTAGCTCCTCCTAGTTTTTACTTCTAGTGTCCTGTAATTCTTCAAGTTTGTCTTTTATCCATTGAATATATTAAATCATTGGGGTTTTTGGTTTGTTTGTTTTTGTGTATTTTTTTAAAAAATTCTGTGTCAGAAATTTCCATCAGACTTTCTGGCTTCTGGAAATCCACTGATACTCTGTCACCCTTTGGGGGTGACATCTTGCTTTGAGACATTGATATGTTCTTGGTCTGAAGACAATGCTCTAGAGATCAGTTGGGCAGCTACCCCACTTGTGTGTTTCTCTGAACTTCTGACTTTAGGGAAATGTCAGTTCAGAGACTGTGATAGCAACCTCTTGTTGGGAAGACAGGTCAAGGTTCTCTTGATTAAAGGCAAGTTGATTGACCGGACATGTAGGCACCGGTGTGGAGCCAAATGGGGTGAGGCAGGCACAGGGTTGGGGTGATTGCAAGGGCAGGTCAAACACTTGGGGGACCTCACTTGGACTTCAGCTGTCTGGATGTGCTCATGATTGGTGTCCCTACTCAAATTCCAGCCCTCTGTCTCCCACTCAGTGGTTTTCAGTCAGTGGTCCCTGCCCAGTGGCACTTACTCAGGTGCTCTCACACAGCAGCCCCTGCCCAAGCAGGGTCCTGCGTCCAATGGGACCCGAAAAGTCAAAGTCTAATTACACTGACCCACTCTCCTCTGAATGGTCTGCAGAGTCCACAAAAGTTCAGATAGATTACCACTAGCTGGATTGTTCCTTAGAAGTTGGCATGACAAAAGAGAGCTCAGCCAAATTCCCCTCCAGTGAGCTCACCTTTGGGTGCTCTCCCAGGTCAGCATCCTACCAGCCTTTCTCCTGCCAGATTAGTCCCACAGCAGCTCAGCTGGTGGCTTTGGACAATGGCTGGATCTGAGGTGTAGCTTTGTGTTCCTGTAGCTCCAAAAGGAACTGCTGCAACAAAAGTTCTGATTCAAAATCTTATTGTCTACAGATTGTCGTGTTGGTTGGTCTCTGTGCGGAGTGAAGGGCTCGCTAGTGGCCCTTGGGCTCTACTGGGGCAGCAGGGCTGTGGAGGGGGAGGAGGGCTGTGTTTGTGGAGCCTCCACTGGGAGGGGAGGGGGTGGAACCATGGGGCTCTGGTGGGGGGTGTGGGAGCACAGGGCTTGGGGGGGCACAGGGCTTGGGCACTACCACTGGGAGGCAGGGGGCAGCGCTTGGGTGCCACCCAGAGTTTATGCAGCGGCAGGCCGTGCAATGGGGTCACAGGGCAGTGCGCCGCAGGGGGGTCATGCAGTGGTAGGCCTTCGCTCCTTGGGGTCAGGCGGCAACAGGTGGTGGTCGCTCCTCCGGGGTCACGTGGCAGCCAGCAGGTGGTTGCTCCTCTGGGGTCTTGTGGCAGCCGGGGACAGTGGATTTTCTGGCAGTCAGTTGCTCCTCTGGAGTCACGTGATGGTTGGCAGTTGCTCCCTGAGTTAATGGGTCCCGTGTGGTCAAGCTAGACAGCAGCTATCTCCCCAAAGAACTGTGGGAGCAGAGCAGGCAATGCTGTCAGCTGCTCCCTCCTCTGTTTTTGTAATGAACTTTTGCTCCATTCATGATTGATATTTTTTATATTATCTCTCAACTCATCTGGTCTTTGATCATTGATGTTCAACTACAAATATATTTCCTTTTATAATTTTTAAAAAAATTTTAATTGTGATTTGTGATTTTAACAAATGGTGACAGAAAAGTTGAATTATCATACATTCATTTTTGTACATTTGCCTTCCTCTACCTCCCTTCCCCTTCCCCAGTTCACTTTCTATTTTTTTTTAAATATGCATTTATTGTTGCACAATTTCCTACATTCTCCTCCTCTCCCTCTTCCCTAGTCCACTTTGCAATATACCTCTTATTCTGGACTGTTGTTATACATATAATGCCTAATCATATATTCCTTTTAAATAGTTCTTTTCTTTATTTGTCACAATGCAATGTTGATTATCTGTCCACTCTTTTTCTATTCTCCTCCCAACTCCCCATTTCACTCCTGCTTTATAACAGTGCCGTTATTCAGTATTTGTCCTTTTGATACTTCACTCAGTATAGTGTGTTCTAGGGTCACCCATGTTGTGTAATGTCTTATGAGTTCACTGTTTTTCAGTGCTTCATAGTATTCCACTGTGTGATCACACCATGACTTTTCTATCCATTCTTTTTTTGATGGGCACTTTAGTTGCTTCTGTCTCTTTGATATTGTGAGTATTGCAGCATTCAATATGTTCTTAAGATGATTTTTAAATTCCGGTGGGATAGACATAACTTTATATTTTTGTTCCGTAGGATGTGTTTTTCTCAAGTTTGGAGGCTCATGTATGAAGAGGTTTGATTCTGGAAGGTGAGTGTTCTTGTTTTTGTTAAGGGTCACATGTAGACTGTTTGGTTGGTATTTTTGTTTATAATCCTGTGTCAGCTGATTGGATTTGCTGGATTTAGTTAACAATGAGCTGTGGGATGGAAACCTCTTGTTTATAGTCAATCAGGATCTGGTGGGTGGGCTTTTGTATTTAAAAGGAAGTTGGTCCATTGGGCATAATATTGTGTTTGGGATGAACATTTTTCTAAGTGGCACACCACTGGTCTGTCAATTTGCTATAGTGGGGTAACATGGGGTTGCTGTGATGCTGAACACTGTGTTATTGGTGTGTCAAATGCCATATTGGTTACCCATGGTGGACAGTGTTTGGTGGAGTTCCCAGATTGAGACAGACTTGAAAGTAGGAGTGGCATCCACTTCCCAAAGAACATGCCTCTGGAAACTCTGTGAACATAGAGAAGTGACAATAGTTATAGAACAGGGTTCAGATATTTTGTACATAGGGTTGCTTTGAGTTATGCTTGATTTAGCAGCACTTAGCAATAATGAGGACGGCCCCACGGTCTGCACCTGTCCTGACTTTGACTACTGTTATTGAGCTTCTTCAGTGATTCCTTTCAAATATATAATCAATCTGATTTCTATGCATTCCACCAGGTAACATCCATGTGTAAAGTCACTGTTTGTGATTTTAATTGTTTTTCAGATGCTTTATGATTTCCAGTTTATTTGAATATATACGCATGTGTGTAT
>NW_006399999.1:3389803-3390308 GCF_000299155.1 Elephantulus edwardii
TCAGAAACAAACCATAACTGACCCTCCAGTGATTTTTCAGAGTCATTTAATTGCACAGAAGGAAATTACCCATCTCTCTCCTGTGGAACAGCTGGGGGACTTGAAGTATTGCAGCACAACCTTTAGAAGAAAGGTTTCCCTGATTGGAAATAATACCTGGGCCATGGCAGTGAGAGTGCCCAACCCTAACTACTAGATCACTAGACAGTGACTGTTGTATGTATATGTATATGCATATGTATATTTTTGCAAGCAGGATTAGCATCCATTTCCTAAACAACATGCCTCTGGAAACTCTATGAACTTTGATAAATGACAATAGTTATAGAAAGGCTTCAGACCTTTTGTTCATAAGGTTGCTATGAGTCATGCTTGACTCAACGGCAATCAACCACAATGACAACAACAACAACAACATGTATATGCACGTACAAAGCCTAATTACATGTACGTATAATGCCTAGTTCCCGGAAGTATTAAAAGAAGATGGAAGGAATATACTGAG
>NW_006399999.1:3391848-3393340 GCF_000299155.1 Elephantulus edwardii
AACAACAACAACAATAATGCCTAGTTATGTATTCCTTTCAGACAGTTCTTCCCCTCATCTGTTTCAGTATAGTGTTCATCATCTATTCAGTCTTTTCCTATTCTCTCTCTAACCACCCCATGTCAGTCCCATTTTATAAGAACAGGGTTATGCTGTATTTATCCTTTTATGACTGAGGTATTTCACTTATCATAATGTTCTCCAGGCTCACCCATTTTGTGTAAAGTTTTGCAAGTTTGTTGTTTTTTCAGGACTGCATAATATTCCATTGTGTGGATGTACCAGAGTTTTTCTGTTCATTCATCTTTTGATGGTCACTTGGTCTGCTTCCATCTCTTATAATTGTGAATAACACAGCAATAAATATGGCTAAAATATTTTTGAGTTGCAGCTCTGGTTTCTTCAGGGTATGTATTCCCAGTAGTTCAATTGCTGGGTCAAATGGTATTTCTGTTCCCGACTTTTTAAGAAAATGATAAATTACCTTTCATAGTACATAGTACATAGTACCTTACATAACACTTTCATTTTACGTTCCCACCAACAGTGAATATGAGTTCCAACCTCTCCAGAAATTGTTGTTGTTTACTGTCCTGATTAACATTGCTACTGTTTATTAAAAAAGGTATTAGCTACAAGTAAATCATCGAACATACAAAAGTCGATCTGTTTATATATGGCCTCATTTTTTCATCAAGTCTTCACTTTCCAACACTATTCCTTCTTCATTGCTTCCAACTTAAGGCATCTTGAATGTATGTTTAGTCAATATCAAACTTCAAGATTTGGTAAAAATATTCAGCTTTAACTGTGAAAGTATATATTTGAATAATAGTCATATTAGTAGATCTTCCTTGTATACTTATGGATAATACCCTATCACTCACAACATTGAACTTCAGGATAAAAGATAAAATTATCTTTTTAAGTATAAATTTTTCTGTTTTCATTTCCAGAATAGTATAAAATGTTAAAATGGCCAAAGCTAATCCATCTCATCTCGCTAATGTGAATATCATTATAGTTGATATTCATGAATTACGTTTAATTTTCCCTCAACTTCTAGTTTCCCAACACTCATACTTTGTACACATTCCATGTTTCATCTCTTAAAGGATGTTTTCATCTGATTCTCCTCGTTTTGTTTAACCCCCATTGTGGTATCTCTCTCTAATACTATAAGAATTTGTTTTCCAGCATGCTTGGAAGACTGTTTATTTTGTGGATTAGGACTTGTAGAGTTCTTCCAAGCTTTTCTTTAATGAAGTTTATAGTCTTTGATTTTAGTCCTAGGTCCATAATCCATTTTTATTGGTTTTTGTGTATGGAAATGAGGTGTGGATCTTGCTTGAGTTTTCTGCAGATAGTTTTCCAATTTTCCAACACCATTTGTTTAAAAGGCTACACTAGAAGTCCTAATCCACAACATAAACAGTCTTACCAGTATCCTGGAAAAGCTACAACCAGGAGAAGATAACATAGATGAATGGGA
>NW_006399999.1:3394588-3402090 GCF_000299155.1 Elephantulus edwardii
GGGGGAGGGTAGAGAGAATAGTGCAACAATGAATGAGTGGAAGCCCAAAATCTCTGTAAATGTTTATGAAAATTAATAAAATATAATTATAGAAAAAAAGGCTGTCATTTCCCCACGTAATTGATTTCATCTCCTTGTTAAAAATCAGTTGACCGTAGGTAGATGGGCTGATTTCGGGATTCTCAATTCTATTCCATTGATCCTTGGGTCTGTCATTGTACTAGTACCACATTGTCTTGACCACCACGACAGTGTAATAGGATTTGAAATCATAAAGTGAGATGCCTCCTACCTTGTTTCTCTTTTTAAAGAGTGCTTTGCTTATTCGGGGCCTCTTTCTATTCCAAATGAAATAGGAGATTGCCTTTTCCATCTCATTGAAGAATGGAATTGATATTTGTATTGGGATTACATTGAACGTGTAAATTGCCTTTGATACTATTGTCATTTTCACAATATTGAATCTTCCTATCCGTGAGCAACGGATAGTCTTCCACCTCTCCAGTAGTCTTTTTTTTTTTTTTCTTGTAATAATGTTTTGTAGTTTTCTTTGAACAAATCCTTTGTGCTTCCGGTTAGGTTTACTCCTGGAAAATCTACAACCAGGAGAGGATAAAATAGATGAATGGGACCTTCTAAGAATCAAATCTCTATTCATATCCAAAAACTTCTTCAACAGGGTAAAAATGGAGGCCACAGATTTGGAAAAAAATAACTGGTAATGGCATGTCAAAAATACTTGAGCACCACAACAAGATAAAGGTAAATAAACCAATTGAAAAATGGGCACAGGATATGAACAGACACTTCACCAAAGAAGACATTCAGATGGCAAATAAACACATGAAGAACTGTTCAAAATCCCTAGGTCTAAGAGAGATGCAAATCAAAACAACTATGAGATATCACATCACCCCAGTAAGAATAGCAAAATTTAGCAGAACAGCAAACATCAAATGCTGGCGAGGTTGTAGAGAAACTGGAACCCTTATTCAATGGTGCAACCACTGTGGAAGGCAGTATGGCGCTTTCTCAAAAAGTTGCAAATGGAGATACCATTTGACCTAGCAATTTCACTGTTGGGAATTTACCCTAAAGAAACCATAACTGCCACCTAAGCAGATATATGCACACCCATGTTTATTGCGGCTTTGTTCGAAGTAGCAAAGAGCTGGGAACAACTCAAGTGCCCGTCAACAAACGAATGGATAGAGAAACTCTGGTATATCAACACAATGGAATACCATGCAGCACTGAAAAACAAGGAACTCGTGAAATAGTATGCAAAATGGATGGCCTTGGAGGATATTATGCTGAATGAAAGATCTCAGTCACAAAAGGAAAAAATATTGCATAGGGCCATTGTTGTAAAACGAGACTGACATCAGGGTTGAGGGAAGATAGAAAAGGAGGGGAGGAATGATATATACTGCATTGAAACAGATGAGGGAGAGAACTGTTTAAAAGGGATATATGAATGGTTATTCTTGTCATTACAGAAGTCCACAGTGAAGGCTGCATAGTGGAGTGGACTTGGGGGAGAGGGATTTCATTACAATGAAAAAGTTTTTCTTTCTTTTCAAGGAGAAGAGTGAATTGAGGGGAAGGGGTGAGGGAGAAAAGTGCAACAATGAATGACTGGAAACCCTAAGTCTATGTAAACTTTCATTAAAATTAATCTAAAAAATTTTTTTAAAAAAAGAACTGGCCTGATATTTAAGAAGTGGATGGCCAATTCTGTTTCTTAGCCTGTCTGAATCTGGGAGCTCTACTAAAACCTGTTCACCATGGGTGACCCTTGTGGCATGTGACACACCAGTGGCATAGCTTTCAGCTTCACAGGAATCCACAAGTTATCTCAGTACAGTAAACTGACAAACATGTGTTGTACTCATTACCAGAATTCTCTTGACAGTGTTATTTTCTCCTTGATAATCTGCCCTGCAATCTACAGTTGTTGTGACTTGTGTGAACTCCCAATGTCTTATCCCAAGCTCTGGGAGACCACTGGGATCTAATTGGATTCCCATTCCATGTGTGTGGGCTGAAAATTGACCAGGAATTAAACTGGTGTAATCATATATGGATTCTTCTTGACCAGTAATATGGTTTAGAGGAAACTCCACCACCCATTTATGATGAGCCCTTTCTTACTCATAGCAACAGCCTTATGGGAAATAGTTGCACTGGAAACCCAAAGGTATGTGGTTCAAATCTATCAGCTGTTATGCAGAAGAAAGATGAACAATTTCCTCTCGTGTGATTAACTGTCTTTGAAAACCCACTGGAGGGTGAGCTATGAGTCAGTTCTGACTCAGTGGTACACAACAGCAAACATAAGATTATTCTCCCTTGTTTCCTATTTCACTGAGATCTGTTACCTCAGACTCACTTCTGTTGTCTAATTTTAGTACCTTGAGGAAAATTCATAGACAAGTGTACACTTCCAGGTTGCATCTTTTGTTGAAACATCTCAATTGGTATTCTTTCAGTTCCTACAGATTTGTTTTTACCAGTATCTTAAATGCACTTAAGATGAGTTTCTTCACTGCCATAAGTTTTCAATCATATGCCATGTCATGAAATGTTTGTCAACAGATTATTTTTGGCACAGTAATTCTGTGTATTCCTTCCATTTTCTCAATGTGTTTTCCACATTGTTCAATATTTTTTATTAAATTCTTTAATATTTAAGCTTGAAGTTTGACTTTTTGCTTCAGTTCTCTCATTTCTTGAGAAATAGCAAACATATTCTACTCCTTTGGCTTTCCACACTTTAATTCTATTCTGTTTCATGATATTTTGTATTCTTCAGTCACTCTTTGAAATCTTCTGTACAGCCACTTTATCATTTCCTCCATTAACTTTAGCTGTTCTATGTTCAAGAGCAAATATAAGTCCTTTTTTGACATCCATTTTGGTCTTTTTCATTTTTGTCTTTCTTTTGGTCTTTTCTTATGATGTCCTTTGTGCAATTCCCAACTTGTCTGGTCAATATGTCAAAATCTGTTTATATGATCTCTAAATTAAAGTGAGATATAGCCAGGGTAATTCTTTGGCTCTCTTGAATGTGTTTTAATTTTCTTCAGCTTGAATCTGAATTTGCAAAAGAAGAAAATCAATGGCTTGTCTCTTAACTGATCCCTGGCCTTATTCTGATCAATAATACTGAGTTTTTTTATGATCTCTTTCCAGAGAGACAGTTGATTTGTTCTTCTGTGTTCCATTTGATAACATAAATTTGTATGATGATGCTGTTGATTTTAGATATTACTGCATCAAATACCACTCATAGTGAACTACCAAAGAGCTGTGACTTTTGAATTAGCAGCGTGACTCCTCATGAACTAGTCCCCTAAAAGCTCCCTAATAAAATACAAGACTTATAAAAAATTGTATTATATTAGACTATCAGTGCTTCTTCCTATTTAAATGAAAATGTTTACATTTCTCTTTCCAAAGAGCCTATGAACCTCACTTTTATTAGTGAACTTATAAATATATCATTATAAGTATGAAATTATGGAATAAATTTTTGTTGTTGGGTATCATCAAGTTGGACCTTTCAGCAAGCTTTCAGAGGCAATAAAGTGCACATGAGGAAATTGTTCTCCTGTAGAACAGCTGGTGAATTTGAATCATACAACTTTGAGTTGGTAGCACAATTCCTTACTGTTAAGCCATGTGTTGGGGACCACTTGCTCTGTTTCTCAGAGGGAAATTATGCCTGGAAGAAATGAGTTAATAAAGACACAAGAGGCAAACAACTTACAGAGACAAAACAGCATAGGACAGGACTGGACAGGCCAGACCGGACGGAATTGGAACAGCCAGACAGGACAGAATTGGACCAGCCAGACGGGATGAAATAGGACCTGCCCTGGGCAGCTCTGTCGTCTTTATTTTTATACCTTTCTGAAACAAAGAGATGGTTCACAGAGAAATAGAAACTTTAAGGGTTACATCATAGAGCCCAGGCCGTCGGGGTACAAGTAGAAACATCAAGATTAATATAGGGTTTGGATGGGCTGGATACATAGTTAGATACATTCAACCAAGACTTCTTTGTATTCATAAACTGTGCTTTCTCTCATCTTGCAACAACCTTATCAAGAGCAGGAATAATATTAAAAGTCTGTGTCTAAAGATGTATGAGAACTGCTTGCAATCTTCCTTCTCAGAGCGCCTTGTGAGCTCTGCTTGCAATCTTCTTTCTGAAGACACCTTCTGTGTGCAAGGCACACAGCCATATTCTAAGGATGTAGTCCTTTGCATTCTATGGTCCTCTACATTTCCCCCTTTTTTAATTAAAACGTTAAGCAACATTATAAACTATAGTAGAAAATACAATGCTTGTTATTTTTTATCATTATACTTGACATACTTAAAGCAATTGTTAAAGACTACCATGCATTATAAAATTTAGAAGCAATATTATTAAAACCTTGTGTATGTATACTTATCTAGTAATAATTTTCCCAGAAACCAGGACAATGGGCTTTTGACTAATAAGCAATGGAAAAATGAACAACATATTGTGCACAATCTCCTTTTGATTAGAACTTGCTATAATTAATATAACTGTGACTGCAGTGCAACTGCCAAGAACAAAGGAATGCTCATTTATCAGGAAGAGTTACTTTTCTTGAGCTTGTTTGCAAGACTCAAGTCTCCTTTTGTCTGTTTGCAGAACTTAGACAAGTTTCTTCCCACACTCTATCCTTAGACTGGCTTTAGGATAAGTGTATGGAGAACATCTGTGTGCAGACTGTTCTCCCAAGATGGCTGTGCTTTGGCTCTATCTTCTCCCCCTTTGTTTTAATAATTGAAAAACAGTGTGCACTGCTATGCTTTTTTCACTGCTTATTTTTTGTCTTTGCCTTCGGAAGAGGACTACAAAGAAGATACAGAATAATATTAATACACTAATGCTGTTATTACTCAATGTAGCAACAATAGCTTTTAACTTTCCAATTAAATCTAAATTATTCTATTTTTGAACTAATTTTGACCATAATTGAGTATCATTAAATGTAGGTAAATGCTTATTACAAGTAGTGATAATTTTACATTTAAGGGTATATAAATTAACAGTTATATTCTTATTTTTAATAATATGTTTTTTAACATTTTCCTATTTTTCTGACATTAAATTTTATAGGAGTCACACAAAAATAAGATGAATTCTAATCACATTTCAACATAACTCGAGTAGACAATACAGAAATTTTATTTCCCATCCATAGTAAAGTTTTTTGTAAATGTTGAATATCTTCAACGATTTGTTGGTCTAGTTATTTTTGCTGTTCCCATAGTTCATGTGAGTCAGCATGGCATTGTCTTAGGAAATTGGCAGTCTGAATTCCTTGTTGTAATGCAACTTCATTAACCACTGCAGTAGATACAATCACAGCCAGTCCAAACACAGTTACAACAATCGCACTAATGACACGTTTGACTCAACGATTGATGATTTGTAAGGCGTTTCACATTCTTGACATGTCCATAGAATCACTTCAGGGTCTACTTAATTTAACAGGTAACTACATTTCTCGTCTTGCTCGAACAATGTAGATACTCAAAGGTTCCTTATTTATGATAACATTTGCTGATGAATTGACACAATTTGTAAGAAACAATGATTACAACTTAATATTCCATTATTTTCATCCCAAGTAATATTACTAATTAACAAAACAAAACATAATAATATTTTACACAAGCCATAATATACTTAGAAACACTCATATGTAAGTGAACAGAAAACGGACCTGAAGTATCAGAGATATTAAGTGACATATTTCCTTTCCATATTTGAATTTTTTTCTATGGCTGACAACGGTTTTTAAAAATGCTGCTATATTACCGTGTTAATATATGAGTAATTTTTAGACACTACACAGGCACAACTGACACAGATTTGGAATATTAGCTACAGGCATGTGCATTCTGTAGTGCAGGCTTAAACAGAAATTTTTACTTAATCATATATTTATCAGATAAAGTATATGAATTTGTGAAGGTTATAGAGGGTGCCAAGAGCTGATTTTTCAAAGGTCTCTTGAGACAAAACATCTTGGGTGGCGCCTTTTGGACGTTTGAGAAACCCGCCCCCAGGGTCCTCCATGAGTAAAGAAAGGAAACAGAATTTGGAGACTAAGCAACCAGCTGTGCAGGCTGAAGAAATTTAATGTCTGTTCTATAGTTATGTAACTACAGCTTTATAACTGACATAGAGAATTTTGAACCACTATTTTTTTTTCTTTTTGTGTGTGTTGACATCTTTAACTGGCCTTAAGTAGGCAGATTCGTTTGATGGGTGTTTACAAAAAATTTCCGAACTTGTGCTTGATGTAAGCCTTTTTGTCAATAGTCTTTATTTTCTGTGGAGATATAAACAAAACCTTTGCCCCATTTTAGTACAAGACCAAATTTTTAAGTACCAATAGTTTGATACAAATAATAAATAGATTGAGTTAAATTAGGAGTTTTTTGTCCTTTATTATAATTGTGCCGTTGTAATTTTGCTGCTGATATTTTATTTGAATTAACATTTAAAAATTTAAAGAATATAAGGCAATAAATAGCCTTCTTTCCTTTATATGCCGTTCTTTCTTTTCATTTTAAAATATATTATTATTAATTATTATTTATTAATATTGCTTATTTTGAACTATATTTTTTAAATAGTAAAAATACAGTAAAGAAAATTCTGCATTGTTTTTAGTTTTACTTACCCGGGATTTTTGTATTTTTTATTTAGGCAACTTCTTCTTACTGGCAGGAGTTAATTTCTTTTTGCTGTTGATACCATTCGAACTTATTTTTTACTTTAAGAACTGAGCTGTATTGTTCTTTTATCTGCTTATAAATTTTTAGGTTACTTATCTATGCAGCTGTGAAAGACTGGCTCATTTGTTTAGTTTCAGCTCCGGACTACTGAAAGTAAACATGATAGAGCCTCATAACTGCTAAACAAAGTTTATTTTACTAATTTAAAGATTTTATTAATTTTTTAAAAAAATCTTTTAGCTGCAGTTTCCAATTTAATTGTTTTTGTTTTATTACTTCTGATTTACAAATTTTTTATGACATCCAGCCAAGTTTTTGAGTTTAGCTTTGCAGTACTCACTGTTCTGAACTAGCAATAATGTTTCTGTACATACTGGAACCACTGAAAAGAAGATCTTCCTCATCAAAGTGCCAAATTTGTAAAAGGATTTTTTAACAAAACATGATTTTTATTCTCTTTCTATTCTGTCCTCTCCTAGAAGCATAGGGTTTTCACAGTCAACACTCTTGGCATCAGCAGCCAGGAAATCAAAAAAACGTATTGCCATGGGAAAGTTTGCTGTTAGGGACCTCTCTAAAGTACTCAAGAGCAACGGTGTCTCTTTGGAGATGAAGGTGCGCCTGATACAGGCCATGGTCTTTGCAATCACTTGTTATGCATCAGAGAGCTGGACCATGACTAGGGAGGATAGAAGGAGAATTGATGCCTT
>NW_006399999.1:3402690-3403278 GCF_000299155.1 Elephantulus edwardii
TAATAAATTATTATATAATGCTTATGTACTGACAAGTTAATAATTTTTATATAATCTTTCAAAGTTCCCTCCCAAGGTTATTGGTCAATGTTGCAACAACAAACTTAGACAAAAAACAGAACAATTAGTAGACTCTCAAGATTATTGAGGAATGTCATCTGGCACTAAGCCCCACAACTCCTTAGTTTACACTTTTAATGTCTTCCAGTGCCGAGCACCACGACTTCTTAGTTTACACACAAAAAATGTACCCCGAGGTCATCACTTCCCAGTAAAAATTGTACCCTGAGTCCATCACCTCCCAATATTTGTCACATTTAACACTTATTCTTAATCTTATTTATTGTACCCCGAGGTCGAGGTCGGTCACCTCCCGGTATTCGTCACATTTAACACTTATTCTTCATTTTATCTACAATTCTATTTACAAAGTCACTGTATGAGAAGGAATTGGCTGACACAGAAGAATTCCATGAAATGACATATGTGCAATAGCCTATGGTGATGAAGGAGGAAGTTCAAATTGCTCTGAAGGAATTGGCAAAAAACAAGGCTCCAGGAGTTGACGGCATACCAATTGACATATTT
>NW_006399999.1:3427243-3427815 GCF_000299155.1 Elephantulus edwardii
TGGGAGGAGGGTAGAGAGAATAGTGCAACAATGAATGAGTGGAAGCCCAAAATCTCTGTAAATGTTTATGAAAATTAATAAAATATAGAAAAAAAGCCAAAAAAATATTTTTATCATCTTTTTTAGCTTCGAAATTTCTTCTGTTTTGGATTCTTGACATTCTAGTGCAACTTTGAGAGTTTCTTCTGACATCTATGTTGGTATTTTCTTTCTCCTCGGTCTTTGTAATGACTTTTTACTTTCTTCATAGATGATATCCTTGATGTCCTCCCACAACTCACCTGATTTTCCATCAGATATATGCACCAACAACCAGAGCCAAAGAAGAGGAAATAGATGATTTCTACCAACTTTTACAGCACGGAAAGACAAAGCAAAGTATTACTATGAAATGTGCGAGGAGCTAGAGTCAGAAAATCAAAAGGGCAGAACTCATTCAGCATTTCTTAAGCTCAAAGAACTGAAGAACAAATTCAGACCTCGAGTTGCTACAATCAAGAATGCTTTAGGCAGAATGTTAAATGATCCAGGAGGTATCAAAAGAAGATGGAAGGAATATACTGAGTCATTGT
>NW_006399999.1:3430720-3445408 GCF_000299155.1 Elephantulus edwardii
AGAGCAGGGTTTAGGGCTGTTGTACATAGGGTCACTATGAGTTGCAAACGACTCAATGGCACATAACAACAACATAAGTAACAACCCCCCAATCCTCACCCCTCTGCTTTGACCCCTCCCTTGCATCCTCATCCTTTTTATACAGCAATGGTTTTATACAGTATTTGTCCTTTTGAGACTGAATTAATTCACTCAGCATAGTGCTCCTCTTGTTTCTTGAACACATGTACTTTAGATGAAATATCAGTGTCAATGCCTTGTCTATTAATTGTCCCTTAAAGTCATTTTCAGAAAGCTAATTCTTCTCCTCCTCATGATGAATTATATTCTTTACTTCTCTCAAACAATATCACTGATATTACTCACGAGAAAAATAAACTGCTGAAAATTATCCAAAAACAACTGAAACAGCACATCACCAGAGAACTGCCAGAAGTGCAAGCTGGGTTTAGGAGTCAGATGACTCTTTGCTGAAAGCAGAGTATCAGAAGAATGTCTTTCTGTGTTTCATTAACTCCGCAAAAGCATTTGACTTTGTTGACTCATCACAACTTGCGTTATGCAGATGACACAATGCTGCTTGCTTAAACTGAGGACCTGCAGCATCCGCGGTAGAAAAAGACTGCAGTCTTCAATATGGATTAAAGCTCAACATCAAGAAAACAAAGATTCTGACCACATTGCTAATTCGAAGCACCATGATAGATGGAGAAGAGATTGAGATTGTCAACAGTTTCAGCTTGGTTCAGTTCACAGTCAACACTCTTGCAGTGTAAAGATGTCCTTTGAATTGACTTATCCATTGGTGGAAGTGATGTATTAGCATCTCCTACTACTATTGTGATGCTCTCTATTTCTTTTTTTCAAATCTGTTAACTGTTGTTTTATGTATTTTGCAAGTCCATCATTTGGTGCATAGATGTTGACCAAGGTAATGTCTTCTTGAGCTATTGTGCCTTTAATCACTTTGTAGTGACCTTCCTTATCTTTTATGATGGTATTCATTCTGAAGTCTATTTTATCAGAGACTAGTGTTGCTACTCCTGCTTTTTTGTGTATGACGTTTGCTTGGTATGTTTATTCCTAGTCTTTAATTTCTAGTCTATCTTTCTTACATGTGTCTCTTATAGGTAGCATATTGATGGGTTTGATTTTTTATCCATTCTACTATTCCTTTCCCTCTTAATTGGTACCTTTACATAATTCCCTTTAAGTGTGATTATTGACAGGCCAGGTTTTACTGCTGCCATGTTGCTTTGTCTCTTTTTGGTTGTTGGGGTACATCCATTTTTCTTTGGAGTCTCTGTGTGAAGGACTTCCCTTAGAATTTCTTGTGGAGCTGATCTTGTTTCCACAAATTCCTTAAAGCAATGTGCGTTATAATCAAAAGGTGTCTCCAAGAACAGAGCAACAAGATTAAGTCAAGAAGCTAGAAAAGAAGACCCATCAGTTTCAGGCTTTGAAAGAAACACTACAAATTGCAAGCAGGATCCTGTTAGCAAAAGCAATCCCGCTGTAAGCAAAGACAGCATGCCTTAAATTTATTTCATACCATCTCTAGAAGTGCTGCATTAAGTATAGCTCTAATAACATTACTATTATATCAAAGATGAGAGTTTATAGGATATTGATTAATGTCCTTAGAACAATTTCAAAATACTGTCAAATTAATTATTGAAAGAATTAGTTTAACCAGTAAGCTATGTTCATTCAGAAATTCTTGCTTCTGATTATGAGAAAAAAATTAAAAGCTTCAAGCTGATTGATTTAAGGGCAGTTAGAACTGCTAGTCATTAGAACTCTCCCGTGTTTGTAATAACAAAGAAAACAAGTAAACAGACTAATTGGATACTACCAATTAAAATAAAAACTTTACCTTACTAGGTATGTTTAAAAATTGAAAAGGTCTAACGTTTGACTCCAACTTAGAATTCCTCTAAAAAAACTCTGCTTGTAAAGTAGCTATAAACCCAAGATACCAACAGCCATCATGTTCATTCTGACTCACAGTAACTCAGGTTGTCAATAATTTAAATTTTGCAGCAGGAAGCTCTATGTTTTTCTCCTGTGAGGAGCCACCAATAGACACAAATCACCCAAGCTTTTAGTTAACAGTGCACTATGCTATCACATATATTATCACATTATGCTGCTAAGTCACTGCAGGTCCAAAGGATATTAACTTCTGAAGCCAATAAGGAGTTGGCTTGAATTGAACAAAGAATACAAGAAGCTAATCTGCGTTATGCGGATGACACAACCCTGCTTGCTGAAACTGAAGAGGACCTGAAGCGCCTGCTGCAGAGCGTCAAGGACTGCAACCTACAGTATGAATTGAGGATCAATGTCAAGAAGACAAAGATTCTCACCACTGGATCAATTGGCAGCATCAGGATGGATGGTGAAGAGATTGAGAATGTACACAGCTTTACTTTGTTTGGCTCCATAGTCAACAGTCTTGGCACCAGCAGGCAGGAAGTTAAAAGACGCAATGCCATGGGAAAGTCTGCTGTTAGAGACCTCTCCAAAGTACTGAAGAGCAATGGTGTCTCTCTTGAGACTAAGGTGCTCTGATACAGGTCATGATCTTCACAATCACTTGTTATGCATCAGAGAGTTGGACAATGACCAGGGAGGATAGAAGGAGAATTGATGCCTTTGAGATGTGGTGCTGGAGAAGAGTATTGAGAATACCATGGACTGCTAGGAAAACAAACAGATTTGTCCTGGAAAGGGTTAAACCAGGCGGCTCCTTGGAGGCAAGGATTCTGAGGCTCCGTCTAACATACTTTGGACATGTAGTGAGGAGAGACCAGTCCTTAGAGAGGGACATCATGCTTGGGAGGATGGAGGGACGGCGCAGGAGAGGAAGGCCCTCTATGAGGTGTATTGAGTCAGTGACTGGGATAATTGGGATGGAAGTGTCAGAGACAGTGCGATTGGCACAGGACAGAGCGGAATTTAGGGCTGTTGAGTCACAGGCGACTCGACGGCACATAACAAGAACAACAACAAGGTAAGTAGAATTGAAGATAATGCAGAATTCTGTTTACTTGTTTTTACTATTCTATATATTCCTACTGAGTTAACAATAACAGCAAAATAATATTGTGGAATAAATATTTTTGCAAATTAAAAACGCCAAGCGACCTATGCAGTATGTAAAGAAAGTAATTTTAATAATTATTAAAGGTCATACTTGATTATGTAAATTGTGTAGTAATGACCCAGAAGAAATGATACAACCACTAACTAATGAAAAAATTAAAAATATATCAATTTAATACTAATTGGCAAATAGCAGTGTCAGATTATATAAGCAAATTTTCTAATTCTTATCCTAAAGATTAAAAATTACAACTTTTAAAATTAATATGATGAATTTTACCATCTATAGTAAAATTAACTCCTATAATTGATGCAAATACATTCTGTACTAATGCTAATAAAAAATAGTAGTACAGACTTCTTATAACTCTATACAAAAAGCTGAAATATATGCTATTATACTATTATTAACTGATATTAAAGCATCTTGATATATCTCTTTAATATATGTAAAACAGACAGTAAAACATACTGAGACTACTTTTATGCCACAAGATGATTCTAAATTAAATGTTTTGTTTTTACAATTGCAGTGTATTGTTTTAAAAAGAAATAATCCTTTATACATTACCCATATTCAAGTACACACTCATATACCAGGACCTTTAACTCAAGGTAATGAAAAAATTAATTAATTAGTTGCTACTTTATTACAAGCCAAAGAGCAGCATTCTAAATTTCATAACAATACTAAGAGTTTACATTATATTTATAAAATACCTTGGAAAGTAGCTCAACAAGTTGTTAAAAATTGCTCTCAATGTGCTAGAATAAATCCTCCTCTACCATTAAAAGTTAATCCTAGAGGCCTTAAACCTAATCAAATTTGGCAAATAGATGTTACTCAATTCCAAAAATTTAAAATATTAAAATATATACATCATTCTGTAGATATTTTCTCATCCTTTTCCTGGGCAACTTCCTTGGCCTCTGAAAAAAATAGATTTAGTTATCATGCATTTACTTAAAGCTTTTGCTATTATGGAAGTGCCTAACACTATAAAAACTGAAAATGCGTCTGCCTATTGCTCTCATAAACTTAAAGTTTTCTTTTGTTATTATAGTATAACACATGTTTTTAGTATTTCAGGAAATAGTACAGGACAAGGAATTATAAAAAAATTAAACATTTTAAAAATATTTACTAAGACAATAACAAGGAATGAAGCATTCCTTGCAGACAAGGAGAAACCATCCTTAATATTCCACAGATGGGATGTTAAGCTTGTGCTTTGTAAATAACTCTATTCCTGAGATAAGAAAAGCATGCCAGTAGAATGTTACATAGAGATAAACATATCCTTATTAGTAAAGAATTTCTTTTTGTGATTTACTTCTTAGTATTTCTTAAGAAAAGCTGTGAGAGGTTTTAGCTCAGGGCTGCAGTCTTTTTGAGCTGTTAGCCCCCTGCCTACATTCTCTTTCAAACCTCATTACCGGTGTCCATGTCTTTTCTTTGATCCAGTCAACAACATGCACTCACTAGTCTATTTCAGGAAATTTGGAGGATGGCTGTCTGGCAAATGGATTGGAAGAGGTCCATTTCTGTTCCTGTTCCCAAGAAGGATGATCAAACTTGGATCACAGAGTGCAGGGGCAGAAGGGCAGAGTGAGGGGAATACAATGCATGTGGCAAAAGGTGTCTCAGCAGACCCCATACCATGGAGGTACGAATATTTACATCTCCCAGAAGCCTGCGGGTCAAGTCCACCTTCAAGTCAAGGCTCTCGGGCCAGGAAGACAACATTATATACCAAATCTATAGGATTCATCAACTTCACTTAAAAATTCTTGCAGCATAAATGGAGGAGAAGATGCCCTAACACATGAGAAGTCAATCCTGGAGTAGCAGTTCCAAACAGGTCAAGAGATACTGCCCACAGAGGAAGAAACTCTCAGCACCTTGAGGAGTTAGGAATCACAGAATCCCGGAAAGATTGGCATATAGGCCATCACATCAAGGGCTGGATAGGGGAGATGGATGTTTAATGGAGTAGGTGGCAGAATATGTAAATGCTGGTGGAGCAGGGAAAGGGGTGGCTCAAAACACACCTGGCAAGGGTGGGAACAACAAGGAATCTATTGGGGTTTTTTTTTCTACTACTGAGAAATATCTTTAACCTGCTCTTCTCTGTAAAATGCTTGTTTGTCAGATAATGTTCTAAATCTGAGCAATCAAATGAAGATAGAATAGGAAGAAGGGTTGGCCATCCACTTCGAAAATAGCAGGACTTTGAAAACCCTATGTACAACAGAGCACACTTAGGCTATCAGATATGGCAACTGAGGCTGAATTTTCAAGTATGGAAACAAATAGGAGGCGGAACAGCTGTAAGCAGACATTAGTGATTGGAACACGGAATGTAATAACCATGAATGCAGAAAAATTGGATATTTTAAGAAAGAAATGGAATGCATAAGTATTGACATACTAGGTATTGATGAAATGAGGGACTGGCATGGGACATTTTGAGTCAGAGGATCAGATGACCTACTATGCTGGAGACAAAAAGGTGAGGGAAAATGGTGTTGCTTTCATAGTTTAAAAAGCCATTTCTAGATCCATCTTGAAATACAGTGTTGTGAGTGACAGGATAATATCCATATGCATACAAGGAAGTCCAGTGACTACCACCATCAATCAACAACCAGAGCCAAAGAGGAGGAAATAGAAGATTACTACCAAGTTTTGCAGTCAGGGATTGATTGAACACGCCATCAAGATACATTAATAATAATGAATGACTGGAATGCAAAAGTTGGGAATAGATAAGGATCAGCACTTGGAAAACATGGATTTGGTGACAGAAATTAAGCCAGAGATAGATGATAGAATTTTGCACAATCAATGACTTATTCATTGCAAATATATTTTATAAGAAACATTAATGCATGCTATACACATTGATTTCACATGATGGTATGCATAAGAATCAAATAGATTACATCTGTGGAAAGAGTCGCTGCAGAAGTTCAATATCAGCTGTGAAAACTAGGCCAGGTGCTGATTGTGGAACAGACCACCAACTACTCATATGCAAGTTCAAGCTGAAGCTGAGGAAAATTAAATCAAGTCCACAGGAACCAAATTTTGACCTTGAGTCTATACTATATGAATTTCAAAACCATCTCAGGAACAGTTTGAGGCCTTGGACATTGATGAGTAAAGTCCAGATGAGCTGTGGAAGGATGTCAAGAATATCATTCAGGAAGAATGCAAAACGTCATTACAAAGACAGAGGAGGAAATAAGGACTAAGATGAATGTCAGAAGAAACTCTAAATATTGCACTGGAGCACCGAGAAGACAAAGTAAGGGGAAGAAATAAAGATATTAAGAGTTTAACAGAACACGGAAGACAAAAGTAAAGTATTGCAATGAATGTACAAAGAGCTGTAGTCAGAAAAGCAAAAGGACCAAACACACTCAGCATTTCTTAAGCTCAGGGAACTAAAGAATAAATTAAAAACTTGAGTTGCAATACTTAAGGATGCTTTGGGAAGAATAATAATGTTCCAGAAAGCATTAAAAGATAGAAAGAGCATACAGTCATTGTACCAAAAGGAAATAGTGGACAAAGAAGAATTTAATGAAACAACGTATGAGCAATAGCCTGTGGTGATGAAGGAAGAAGTTCAAGCTGCTCTGAATGAAATGGCAAAAACCAAAGCCCCAGGAATTGATGGCATACCGATTGACATATCTCAATGCTGCCCGGGATGTGCTCACCAAGTTGTGACAAGAAATCTGGAGGAAAACCACACAGCCAACTGACTGGAAGAGATCTATATTTGTTTCATTCCAAAGAAAAATCCTACAGAATGTGGGCATTATCAAACAGTATCAATGATACCTCATGCAAGCAAGATTCTGCTGAAGATTATTAAAACGTGACTGGAACAACACATCAACAGAGAGCTGCCTGAAGTGCAGGCTGGATTTTGAAAAGATGATAACACTAGGAATATTATAGATAATGTCAGATGGATCTTGGCTGGAAGCAGAGAGTATCAGAGGAATGTCTATCTGTGTTTCATTGACTCTTCAAAGGCTTTTGACTGTGTGGATCACAACAAACTGTGGCCGACTCTGAGAAGAAAGGGAATCCCAGAACACTTGATTGTGCTACTTGGACCAGGAGGCAGTCATCAGAACAGAGCAAGGAAATACTGCATGGTTCAAAATTGGGACAGGTGTGCATCAAGGATGCATTCACATTGTGATTGAGATTGCTGTCAGCTTCAGTTTGCTTGACTTTACAGTCAACATTCTTGGTATCAGCATCCAGGTAATTAAAAGACGAATTGCATTGGGAAAGTCTGCTGTCAGAGATCTCTCCAAAGTACTGAAGAGCAACGATGTTATTCTGGAGACTAAGGTGCACCTGATACATGTCATGGTCTTTGCAATTACTTGCTATGCATCAAAGAGCTGTCCAATGACTAGAGATGATAGAAGAAGAGTTGATGCCTTTGAACTGTGGTGTTGGAGAAGAGTATTAAATATACCATGGGCTGCTAGAAGAACAAACAAGTTTGCCCTAGAGAGGGTGAAGCCAGTCTGCTTCCTGGAGGCAAAGATTCTGAAGCTTTGTCTGACATACCTTGGATATGTTGCAAAAAGAGAGCAGTCCTTGGAGAGGGACGTCATGTTTGGTAGGGTGGAGGGACAGCACAGGAGAGGAAGACCCTCGATGAGATAGATTGATTCAGTCACTGGGGTAATGGGGATAGTTGTGTCAGAGACAATAAGACTGGAAAGGGATAGAGCAGGGCTTGGAGCTGTTGAACATAGGATCGCTATGAGTTGCAGGCGACTCAACGGCACATAACAACAACAACAACAACAACAACAACAACAACAACAACAATGATATCACATGCAAGCAAAATACTGCTGAAGATCATTAAAAAAACTGATGGAACAGTACATAGATAGGGAATTGCCAAAAGTTCAAGTGGGATTTAGATGAGGTTGTGGCACCAGGGATATCAATGCTAATGTCAGGAAGAATTACTAGAAGAAAACATTACAGGTATCATAAAAATATGAGAAAATATACACCCAAGAAGCTGAACAAACCCCAAATAGAATAGTATGATAAGAAAGAAAGAAAGAAAGAAAGAAAGAAAGAAAGAAAGAAAGAAAGAAAGAAAAGAAAAGAAGAGAGAGGAGAGAAAGAAAAGCACCAAAGCATATTGTAGTGAAATTTGCCAGACTCAAAGACAAGGAGAGAATTCTGAAAAGAGCTAGCACTAAGTTGTGCCAAGAAATTTGGAGGACAGCCCCCTGGCCAACTGAATGGAGAAGATCAATATTTGTTCCCATTCCAAAAAAAAGGTGACCCAACAGAGTGTGGAAATTATCGAACAATATCATTGATGTCACATGCGAGCAAGATTCTGCTGAAAATAATCCAAAAACCTTCGGAACAATATGTCAACAGAGAACTGCCAAATATGCAGGCTAGATTTAGAAGAGGTCGTGGTACTAGGGATATAATAACTAATGTTAGATGGATCTTGGCAGAAAGCAGAGAATACCGGAAGACTGTCTATCTGCGCTTCATTGACTATGCAAAGGCTTTTGAATGTGTGGATCACAACAAGCTATGGCTGACTCTGAGAAGAATGGAAATCCCAGAACATTTGATTGTGCTAATGCAAAACCTATACTTGGACCAAGAAGCAGTAGTCAGAACAGGGCAGGGAGACACTGGATGGTTCAAAATCAAGAAAGGGGTCTGTCAGGGATGTATTTTGTCTCCATACCTTTTCAATCTATGCAGAACAGATCATCAGAGATGCTGGGCTGTAAAAGGAGGAATGTGGCATCAGGATTGGTGGAAGAACATCAACAACCTGTGTTATGAAGATAACACAATCCTGCTTGCTGAAACTGAGGAGGACCTGAAGCACTTGTTGTAGAAGGTCAAGGACTGCAACCTTCAATATGGACTGCAACCTTCAATATGGACTGCAACCTCAACTTCAAGAAAACAAGATTCTCATCACTGGGCCAGTTGGCAGCATCAGTATGGATGGTGAAGAGACTGAGATAATTAACAGTTTTAGTTTACTTGGTTCCACAGTCAACACTCTTGGTAACAGCAGCTAGGAAAACAGGAGACTAATTGCATTGGGAAAGTAAGCTGTGAGGGACCTCTCAAGAGTACTGAAGAGTACTGGAGACTTAGACAGTGAATAGGGATGATAGAAAGAGAATTGATGCTTTTGAGCTGTGGTGCTAGAGAAGAGTGTTGAAATATATCATGGTCTGCTAGTAGAACAAACAAGTTTGACCTGGAGAGGGCAGTCTGAATGCTCCTTGGAGTCAAGGATTCTGAGGCTTCGTCTGACATACTTGGGGCATGGAGAGGTACATCATGTTTGGGAGAGTGGAGGGATGGCACAGGGGATGAAGACCCTCGACGAGATGGATCGATTCTGTGATTGGGGTGGTGGGAATAAGTGTGAGACAGCGAGGTTGGCACAGAATAGAAGGGCGTTTAGGGCTCTTGTACATAGGGTCGCTATGAGTCGCAAGCGACTTTATGGCACATAACAATAACACAACAAGGATGAGGTGGAGCATGCCTTGGGCTCGGTTAGTGAGCAGCTGCAGGCCACAGGCATAACAGGACCTGAAAAGACACTTTTGGCCTGAACAATAGGCACTTATATGACACATTAAAGGAGACAAGTCAGGTCTCCCAACCAGCTTTTTAAACCTGAAGATCTCGCTCTATCAGAAATTCCTAGGGGCGGGGGGGGGAGGGGAGGCAACACCACACAGAGGCAGACAAGTCCTACTTCCCTAGCCAGAAGATCCTGTTCTACCAGGATTTCCTGGGTGTGGGGTGGGGAAAGCATGGACACAAGCTGGTTTTCCAGATCAGAGAGTCCCACATTATAAGGGCTCTTCTGAGGGGAATCTGAGCCATGTCCAACCTCTTCTCCAACCTGAAGAAGAAGGGGGCCTGTGTTGCATCCAACCCTCCCCATCTCCATCTGATGATTGCAATCACAGAGCAGAAACAGAATGAATTTGAATTCTTAACTCCTGAGAGTCTTTTTTTAGAAGGACTTCAGGTCCGTTCAGTGTCTCTCAGGCTGACAGGACAGCTCCCTGCCCCTTCCTCTGGCCCTGGAACATCATCAGGTAGCACATACTATAGCCTGGGAAAAGCAGAAGGGTTCTTGGCGTGTTTCAAGATCTCACTGGGGCCCAACAAATTAAGAGACATACACCACAGAATTACAGGTGAAGTCCTCTATTAGCTGCACAGAGGAAGAGTCCGAGGAATGAAGCAGGATTCCCCGTCTGGTTATTGAGGCTTTTTATAATTTTGTTTTTCTGCAGAGGGAGGGCTAGCTACAACAGCCTACTTCAAGGGTAAAGGGATACAGGAATAACATTTTGCTGTTGAGACAATTCAAAGGCACAGAGATACATGAACTACTGTTCATGCCTGCAGTTGAAACATTTGAAAAGTACATAGAGTGAAAACCATAAAAGACAATAGCAGTTAAAAAAAAAAGACAATAGCAGTTACTGTTCTGGGACATAGCTCAAAGCACAACTTTGAGATTTGGGGCAAAAGATTTTTCATACAAGGCTTTAGCTACATAAAATGGAGTCTGTCTCTCTTTTCACTTTCCATTTTACAATAGGGACCAGAAGAAGGGTGTGTGTGTATGTCTGTGGTGTGTGCATTTGTTCCTCACATAGGAAAGGAAAAATGCTTCTTAAATATATGGTTTGATTTGTTTCATAGGTTTTGGAAAAATTTTCTTTTTAAAAATAAAGCTTCTTCCTCATCTGTGTCTCTTTTCCTTGTTTCTCTTTCTTTGAATCTAGTTATCCACACATTAGAATGTCACATTGCCCTTTTAGTCCTTTCTTTATGTCCAGCCTCTTTTCTCCCTGTGCTTTAAGTAGCAAAACTCAAATAAATAATTTCTTTTAGTGTACTCTTTCATTTCAAAGAAAGCTCAGTGGGAAGATTTGTCATACATAAAACAGTATCCATTCTTGGAATTTTTCTTTGTGAAATAATAAAGACATTTTGAGAAATTATAATAATGTACTTCCCATGATTTTATTATCCTAATAGCAAAGTTTTGGGGGGTTTATTCTGTTTTGTCATTTTTTTAAAAAATTAACATACCTGTGAATCACTTTTAGCCCTAAAGCTTTTATTTGGAGACACCTCTGTACTCACAAGCCTTTGAAGGAAATAATTCCTTTTGCAAAAACTGAGAGTCCAGGAAGATAGGCACTCTGATTTCCAGGAAGGACTGGATGTGGGGTCACATGATGCTATTGTGCACAGGGTTTGTTGACTGGAGACAAAGCAACTGCTTTGCGGTTGCCATAGAAACACAGCTTCAAAGTGGCTGTCATGATGACATTTCAGTAACCTAGGATTTAGCCTTCCCAGAGAAACAGGTTCTTGTCTTCTGGTGTTTGGGACTCTCCAGTAGGATGGGCTCTCTTGTCCTGGCTATGAGGAGACAAAGAGCCCTACACTTGAGCACTTTGGGGCTCAGTGTTCCATTGCCCCTTCAGAAAGAAAGACAAGCAGCAATGGCTTTGCCCATATCCAGACAGCCTGGCATCTTGCGGTGCTTCCCATCCACCCGCAGGGGTGAGCAAGGGGATCTTATGTGGGGAGAGCAGAGTGGGGGAGATTGCCCGTGCGTGTTAGCACTACCACAAGTGCAGGGTGGAGGACGTAGAATGAGGGGTGTTTATTGTGAGGAATACTCGAGTTCATGCTGTGTGTCATGTCTGTCCCACTGAGTCCCAAGCCCATAAGAGGAATCAAATCAGGCTTCGTATTTGTTTATGCTGGGTTTGTAGTTCACATGTCCAAGGAAACTACCATGGACTCTAGGGTTATTGTTGGATTTATCTTTCCTTCCTTAACCACTTAACTCCCTTCAAGTTGATCTTTGTGTCCATAGGACACCTCGCTATATTTCTTTGAGCAGGTACTTTGCACTCTGAGCCTTTCCCCCCATCTATAAGGATTTTTTTTTTCTCCAGAACATTGCTTTCAGAATTTGAAGAGGAAAATTCTGGTGACAAATCCCTAAGTGAGTGTCATCTGTAGCCCTCGGGAAAAGGCACGTCCCATTCCACCTTTGATGTCTCTCTTCTGTGAATTTATGCTTCTGTCATGAGCAAAACACCATAGCTAGCAGAGAGCATTAGTGGAAAAGAAAATTTTTAAAAGAAGGGGAAAGCTCAGGGGGAGGACTCTGAATGGTGCCCCTGCTCACAAAGGATGTGATAAAAGACAAAGTCCCAGATCTGTAACAATTCCTGCAAACCTACACAGGGTCTCAGTACATGATGCTTGATTCTGGAAGTAGATCATGTCAGCCTACTAGTTAGCTAGGGCTGTTGTTGTTATGTACCATACAGTCAGAATGACATATAGCTGACCTTTCAGGGAGTTTTCAGAGACTGTAAATTGCACTGGAGGAGATTGTCCATCTTTCTTGCTATGAATAGTTGATGAATTGAAATCACATGCTTTTGGGTACCTTCCTCAACACTAAGCTAGGGTTCCAGAAGGAGTTCCTGCCCAAATCATGGATAAGGATAGGGTGCTTAAATCCAGAAGAAGTTCCTTCCAGTTAAGAAGGTGCTTGGAGTCAGAGTACCTAGATTGGTGCTGCACACTACACCAACCCAAGGAGGTCATGAGGATATTCCTCCAGACTGGATATGATGTGAATCTGGTGCTTAGTTCACCTCAGACATAACAAAACTTATGCAATGAGAGTGGCACCACTGGCTACCTGTTGAGTAGAGATAGAGAATGGTCACATTTCTGGTCAGTGGGAGAGTCCAGAGGAATAAAGGAAACATTGCTGCTTTCTGGTTACCAGCCACTGGTAACAGTGCTTGTGCAGCCCTGACACAAGGAGAGCCAATTATCAGGCTGCCACCCTATTAGAATGCTGCTGGAAAAACTAAAAATGTGGTTCTTGCGCCAGGCCAGTGGACAAATCTTGCCCATTTCTTCCTGTTTCTTTTTTATCTTAGTTTTTCTTCTTTCATACTTGGTACCTTGACCACTTTTTCATCCTTTTCTTTGAAGTTCAGGGTTCCAAGGTTACCATACTTTATATCTACTTTCATATTAGTAAATCATGTAAACATACCCATATATTAAAGGAACTATGAGATATCGTCTCACCTCAGTCAGAAGAGCAAAATTAAACAGAATAGCAAGCAACAAATGCTGGCCAGGTTGTGGAGAAACTGGAACCCTTATTCACTGTTGGTGGGAGTGTAAAATGGTGAAACCACTGTGGAAGGCAGTATGGCACTTTCTCAAAAAGTGCCCATCACAAACGAATGGATAGAGGAGCTGTGGTATATTCACACAATGGAATACTATGCTACATTGAAAAACAAGGAACTCATGCAATATTATTCAAAATGGGTGACTCTGGAGGACATGATGCTGAGTGAAATATCCCAGTCACAAAAGGACAAATACTGCATAGTGCCACTGTTGTAAAACAGGACTGACCTTGGGGTTGGGGAGAGACTGAGAAAGAAGCATTCAATAACGTATACTGCACTGAAACAGATGAGGGAGAAAACTGTTTAAAAGGGATATGTTATTAGGTATTTATGTCATGACAGGAGTCTAGAGCGAAGGCTATGTGATGGAGTGGACTTGGGGGAGGGTTTGTAAAACAATGAAAGAATTTGTCTTTTACTTTTCTAAGAGGGTAGTGTACTGGGGGGAGGTTGGGAGGAGAGAAAAGTGCAACAATAAATGAATCAAAATCCAAAGTCTCTGTAAATTTTTACTGAAATTAATAATAAATTTAAATTAGAAAAATACCCATGTATATACCAAAACCAACAAAGGACAGTGGTATATAAACTTACTAATCATAACTAAAAACCTTGAAGTAATACTTTGCTGGTTCTGGGGACTTGAGAACAAAGTCTTGGTGAATGGCAAGGTCATTTGTCATAACATAGATCTCAGAGACAATGTTTCTCTTCCTAATTTGGGGAGTAGTGACTGGAGTTTTAAAAAGCTGTATGCAACCACAAGATAAAGGTAAATAATCCAATTGGAAAATGGGCACAGGATATGAACAGACACTTCACCAAAGAAGACATTCAGATGGCCAACAAACACATGAAGAAATGTTCAAAATCCCTAGCTCTAAGAGAGATGAAAATCAAAACAACTATGAGATATCATCTTACCCCAGTCAGGATAGCAAAATTTAACAGAACAGCAAGCAACAAATACTGGTGAGGTTGTGGAGAGACTGAAACCCTTATTCACTGTTGGTGGGAGTGTAAAATGGTGTAACCACTGTGGAAAGCAGTATGGCACTTTCTCAAAAGTTGCAAATAGAAATACCATTTGACCCTGCAATTCCAATACTGGTAATATACCCTAAAGAGACCATAACCGACATCCAAGCAGATATATGCACACCCATGTTTATCGTGGCTTTGTTCACAATAGCAAGGAGTTGGAAACAACCCAGGTGCCCATCAACAAACAAATGGATAGAGAACTGTGGTATA
>NW_006399999.1:3447803-3456292 GCF_000299155.1 Elephantulus edwardii
CCCCTGGAATAATGGAAAGTGTAAAAGTGTTGTCTTTTGAATGGAAATAAATAATATTGTAAATTTAGCTAAAAACGTAAAATGTATCAGCTTAAATTTAAAATATAACTTTTTTACTTTGTAACTTTGCTACCAAATAAGTTAAAGAACAGGTTTAAAAACAAAATGTTTAAGCGAAAAGCCATCGTCTACCAGGCTCTCCAATTACCAAAGAACCATGACCATTAAGAATAGCCTTTCGTGCTCTCCAAGGAACCATGATCATAAAAAATAGCTGTGTGTAAGAAAATAATGTAAACTTTATTCTTACTCTTGTTATTTTTCTGGCTGTTGATTAAGCCTCTAATTGTAAAAATGGAATATAAATGTATCATGTAAAATGTAATAAGCAGGAAAGGGAAAAGGAAAAGGAAAAGCAAGGGAAGAAAGAAGAAAGGGAATTAGAATGACTCAAAATTAAAATCATCAAGATCACTTGACTGTTTGTCTCGTGTTCTTTCATTGTCCTTTCACCGAACTTCTACCCACCTTCGTGTTCCCTCTTCGAGACCCTAGACCTCAGGCTTATAAGCCCCTCCCGACTGGAGCAGCCCGCAGCAGGCATGCAAACTTCAACTTCTGTAACCTGAAGATGAGTTATGTACTAGATCGTTCCCAGCTACCCCAGCTGAAAAACAAAAAGGGACTGCTGTAAAACGATCCTGAATGGATTAGAGTGAGATGTGACACAAAACTCAAAAACATAAAAGTGACCAAGTGTACTGGTCCAAAAAAGATTAGACTATGGTCCATAGTCACCCTTTCAACCTGAAAAATAACCCCAAGTTTCTACATTAAGGTGAACAATAAACAGACTTATAATATTACGGAGGCACATACACCTTACAATAACCAATCATCAAAATCCAAAAGACAAGCATTTGCCTGAGGATAAAACCGAGAAGACAAGGAAAAGTAAGATAGAAGTGAGAATTACAAGGAAGAAAAGTGAGCGGAAAAAAATCCATTTACAATTGTGATAAATGTTACAAAACAAAAGGTGTGTCAATGACTGAATAAAAACCAATGGGTTTTGTAAATATTTACAAAAAACAAACAAACAAAAAACCCCACCAACCCAGCAAAGTCAGAAGGCAAGAAGGAGTAAGATAGAAGAATTAATAAAAATTAGAATGACAGGGAGGACATGGAAGAGTACACCAGGAATTTGTAATTTTATACAACAAAATGTGTATGAATTATTGATTAGAAAATTACTTTGTAAACTTTCTCTTAAACAACAATAAAAAAACTTTCACTTAAATCACAATAAAAAGGAAAAACTTATCCAGATATGGTTTAATTAAATATTATGATTTTGTTGCAAAGCCTCTGGGTAGTTTGTCTTCCTAGGCTTCTGCCTTAATGGGAGTCTTCTACTACTCATTGTAGTGAAGAATATGTTTTTTTGTTTTTCTACTCTTAACATGTGTTCAGAGTCTCTTCTGATATCCATTTGGGTCTTTTGTTCTTCTGTCTTTGTAAAGATCTTTTGCATTCTACAGGGATCATCTAGTCTTTGTTATTAGTATTCAAGGCCTCAAACTTGTTCCGGAGTTGGTTTTTAAATTCAGGTGGGATAGGTGTCAAGGTCAAATTTTTATTCCTGTGGATTTGATTTGACCTTCTTTAGTGTTAATTTGAACTTGCATATGAGTTGATGGTATGTTTCACAATCAGCACCTGGCCTAGTTTTCACTGCCAATATTGAACTTCTCCAATTATTCCTTTCACAGATGTAATCAATCTGATTCATGTGCACATCATCAGGTGAAATCCATGTGTGTAGCCTGCGTTTATGTTTCTTATAAAAGGTACTTGCAATTAATAAATCATTGATTGTATAGAGTTCTATCTTTCTATTCCAGGCTCATTTCTATCACCAAGTCCGTGTTTTCTAAATATTGATCCTTCCTCCTGGTTCCCAATTTTGCATTCCAGTCACCCATTATTATTAATGCCTCTTGGTTTTCTGCTCAATCAATTTCTTACTAAAAAAAAGGTAGATATCATCTATTGGCTTCTTTGGCTCTGGCTGTTGGTGCATAAATTGGAATGATAGTGGTATTAACAGGTCTTCCTTGTATACAAATGGATATTATCCTGTTACTCACAATGTTGTATTTCAAGATGGATCTAGAAATGGCTTTTTTACCTATGAAAGTGGACCCATTTTTCTCACCTTTTTATCTCCAGTGTAGTAGATCATATGATTCTCTGATTCAAAATGTCCCAAGCCAATTCACATAATTTTGTTAATACCTAATATCCATTTTTTTCTCAACGATGTTCAGTTTTCCTACACTTAATGCTTCTCACATTCCACATTCTAATATTTCGTTTCTGCTTACAACTGTTCCTCCTCCTTCATGTTTCCAAATCTCAATTTCCAGTCTCAATTGCTATATATGTTAGCCTACTCTATAGGATTTTCAAAGGCCTGTTATAGTTCTGAAGTGGATTGCCAATCCTTCTCCCTAAAGAAAACAATATCTGGTTCAAATTCAGGAAAGGTATATACCAGTATTGTGTCCTATCTCCAGTCTTTTCAATCTGTATGTGGAACAGATCAATTGGAAGACTGAACTTTATGAGGGAAGGTGGTATTAGAATTTGAGGAAAACTCATCAACAATCTGTGTTATATACAGAAACACAAACTTGCTTGCTGAAACTGAGGAGGATCTGAGACATTTACTGCAGAAGGTCAAGAACTGCAGTCTTCAATATGGATTGAAGCTCGACATCAAGAAAACAAAGGTTCGGTGCGTCGCTTGCGTGCTGACGTTAGGTGCGTGCCCCTGTCAGGCAGTCGAGGAGACCCCGCGCAGTGCTGCCAGCGCCCCGGCGGAGAAGCTGAGGTCAGCATCAAATTTGAAATATTTAAAGTGGATACAAAACTGTTTAAGCAATGCAGACAATTAAGTGTGTTGTTGTGGGTGATGGCGCTGTTGGTAAAACATGTCTCCTGATATCATATACAACAAATGAAATTCCATCTGAGTATGTCCCAAATGTTTTTGATAACTATGCAGTCACAGTTATGATTGGTGGAGAACCATATACTCTTGGACTCTTTGATACTGCAGGGCAGGAGGATTATGACAGATTACGACCGCTGAGTTATCCCAAACAGATGTATTTCTAGTCTGTTTTTCAGTGGTTTCTCCATCCTCATTTGAAAATGTGAAAGAAAAGTGGGTACCTGAGATAACTCACCACTGTCCAAAGACTCCTCTCTTGCTTGTTGGGACCCAGATTGATCTCAGAGATGATCCTTCTACTATTGAGAAACTTGCCAAGAATAAACAGAAGCCCATCACCCCGGAGACTGCTGAAAAGCTGGCTCGTGACCTGAAGGCTGTTAAATATGTGGTGTGTTCTGCTCTTACACAGAAAGGCCTAAAAAATGTATTTGACGAAGCAATATTGGCTGCCCTGGAGCCTCCAGAACCGAAGAAGAGCTGCAGGTGTGTGCTGCTATGAACATCTCTCCAGAGCCCTTTCTGCACAGCTGGTGTCGGCATCATACTTAAAGCAATGTTTTAAATCAAGCTAAAGATTAAAAATTAAAATTCATTTTTGCAATAATGACAAATGCCCTGCACCTACCTACATGCACTCGAGTGAGACAGGCCCATAGGTATGCCCTCCCCTTCTTCCTCCCAGTACTAGTTAATTTTTAAGTAATTGTATATTGTCAGAGAAGTGATCAGTACTAGTTTTTGCTGTGTTTTTGTTTCTTTTTTAAAAAAAAAACCAAACCCACATTCCCCCCCTCGTTCTTATTTAAAAGCAAGGCATGCTTGTCAATGACTCTGTAACAGACTAATCTGAATTATTGAAGCTGCTCCCTGGTTCCACTCTGGAGAGTAATCTGGGACATCTTAGTGTTTTTATTTTTTTCTTTTTTGGGGGGGAGTGTGTGGGGAATTTGTTTTATTTAGTCTTGTTTTTGTTTATTTCATTAACCAGTGGGCAACCCTTGAGGGGAGGAGGATGGATTGATTTCACATTCCACTTCCTAGGTCTACTTTAGAAAACATGTTCCCCACCTGGTGCTCTTAGGAAGGAGTATCGTAAATGCCTCATTGTAGGTGCCCTTTTTTTAAATAATTTTTTAATTTATTTTTTTCACAGAGGTTTTGGATTTCCATTCATTCATTGCCACAATTTTCTCCCTTCCCACCCCTCCCCACCAGCTCGCTTCCCCCTCCGAAGAGAGGGGGAAAAAAGAAAAAAGAAAAAAAAATAATTCCTTCATTAGTGACAGAAAAAAACTGGATAAATTATGTATATTGAAACAGATCAGGGAAAGAACAGATTAGAAGTGATATATGATTGAGTATTATGGTTAGCACAGGAATCCAGAATTAAGGTTGCATACTCCTTTTTGAAAGTTGCCTTCTCTCCACCCTCTGAGTAGGTCCAGTATTTGATGAACACTCCTGGAAGTGGGTGGAACCTGTCTTGCCCCTCCTTTTTTCTAGGCTGCACTATACATATGACTGTGACTTTCAAGGAAATGTGTTTGCCATTTGCTGATTATTTTTGGAAGTTAATGTCTAACTTCTTTTACTGGTAAATAAAGAAAAGTATTGCACCTTTTAAAATACACCAAATGATTTGAGTTCATAATTAACTTTTTTTCCCTGTCAGTCGTTGTCTAATACGCTTAGTTTAGATGTGCAGTTTTATGTAGTATATGATGTGTTCCTAGAAGACAGCTGAAGATCTGGTATAGAAGAAACATGAGGGGTGGTGCTAGAAGACAGATTTATATGGAATGATTCACATCCTCTTACCATTGATGAGGATGGAGGCCTGCTTCATTAAGAAGCTAGGGGTGGGGTGGGGGTGGGGAGAAAAATGTAACAACATGGGGACCAGTCAGGGGAATCCCCTTATTCCTGTTTTACATATGAGGAACCCTAGCGTAGCCAGCTGAAGCTCTCTAGTTGAATAAAAAACCATGGAAAGAGTCTTTTGAAGACTCTACATAAGTGTTAATAGGGATTTATCAGCTCATTTTGGTTTCAGTTTCCATCTTTTTTAAATGTTTAGGTAATCTTTTTCACCTTCCCAAATTCCTAATTCTTGTGCTTTCTCATGTCTCAATTCTTTGTGTATGCATTCTTTTCAGATGTATTCAACAAACAGAAAGACCCTAAAAAAAAAAAAAAAGAAAACCAAGGTTCTCACTACTGGGCCAATTGGCGCATCAGGATAGATGGAGAAGAGATTGAGGTTGTTAACAATTTCAGCTTCTTGGTTCCACAAGCAACACGCTTGACATCAGCAGTTAAGAAATCAAAAGACAAATTGCATTGGAAAACTCTGCTGTCAGGGAGACCTCTTCAGAGTGCTGAAGAGCAGCGATGTCAGTCTAGAGACTAAGGTATGTCTGATACAGACCATGGTCTTCGCAATTACTTGCTATACATCAGAGAGCAGGACAATGATTAAGGATGACAGAAGAAGAATGGATGCCTTTGAGTTGTAGTGCTGGAGAATAATATTGAACATACCATGGACCGCCAAGAGAACAAACAGGTCTGTTCTGGAGAGAACCAAGTTTCTCCTTGGAGGCAAGGATTTTGAAGCTATGCATCACATACTTTGGGCATGTTGTCAGGAAAGAGACATCATGCTTGGAAGGGTCGAGGGGTAGCACAGGAGAGGAAGATACTGCATGAGTTGGAGTGACACAGCAACTAGGGTAAAGGGGATGAGTGTGTCGGAGATGATGAGATTGGCTCAGGCTAGGGCAGAGTTCATAACTATAGGGCATATAGCTGTGGAGTACATAGGGTAGGGTCACTATGATTTGCAGACAACTCGACGGCACATGACAACAAGGGACCTCTGGTGATCTAGAAGTGAGAATCTGCACTGCAATCCCGAAGGCATGATGTTCGAATCCACCTCCCTTGCAATTGACTGCCTTAAAAAACCCATAGGAGACTTAGCTATCGGTCAGTTCCAGCTCTATGGTACATAACAAAAACAGCATGACCCCAAAGTATATGAGAGAATCTTTACTATCCTTGCCTCCAAAGAGTACTCTGGCCACATTTTCTCGAAGACATATGTGTTCTTTGGCGGTCCATGGGATATCCAGGACTCTATTCCAACACCACAGCACAAAGACATCAATTCTTCTTCGATCACCCTTATTCATTGTCTAGCTCTCATATGTATAGCATGTGATTGAAAAGGCTATGAGCTGAATTAGTTATGTTTCAGTCTTCAAACTGATATCATTGCTCCTCAGTAATTTGGAGAGGTCCCTAGCAGCAAACTTGCCCAATAAAAAATATTTCCTGATCTCTTGATTTATAATACTAATGGCATGTATTGTGAATCTAAGTAAGACGGAATCAATGTTCCGGCTACATTTTTAGCCATTAGAGAGGTGCAGATCAAAACAACAATGAGATATCATCTCATCTTAGCAATAATGGCAAAGTTGGCTATTCAGATGTGGGAGGTTGAAACTCTTCTACACTGCTGTGGGACTATAAAATGGCATAACCACTATGGAAAATAATATAGCACCTACTTTAAAAGTTAGAAATATAGCATTTACTTTTAGCATCTATTTACAATATAGCATCTACTTTAAAAGTTAGTATTTCATCCAGAAACCCAACTGCTAGGTATATATCCCCCCAAAGAGGAATTATAACACATGCTTACATATTCACACCCATGTTTATTGCAGTATTGCAATACTGTTTCTAACAGGAAAGATTTGGAAACAACCTAAGGGCCTACCAAGAGATGTATGACTAAAGAAACTGTGACATATTCATACAATTGAGTAACACTACAAAATGATCAAGAATTTTTATTTATGAACCTAGAGAATATTATACTGGATGAATTAAGTCAGTCACAAGAAGGAAAACATTTTATGATACCATTACACACCATTATGAAAAACTAAGAAAAATTTATACACAGAAATAAACATTCTTTGATTGTGAACATGTCTTGGAGGGGAAAGAAAATCAGTGCTTAGAAAACAAACATCTATTAAGCTGGGCGGAAGGAACCACAATATAAAACAGGGAGTGATTAGAGTATTATTAAAGAAAAGAAAGACTGAGAGAGGTGCACCAGAGTTATAAGAAAAGAAAGGTTGAGAAAGGTGTGCCAGAGTTATAAACAACAGTAGATTACTACACACATAAATCTACATTATCAGTAATAACTAACATTGATTTAAAAATGGATACACATAGCAAACAGGTAAGATGAAAAGAAATAGACAAGTGAAAAGGAATATATTTATAATCATACAGATGTCTGACAGATATGTTTATATAGGTATTTATCATATATATATATTTGTTGCTGGTGTTGTTGTTGTTATGTACCATTGAGTCGCAGGCAACTCAGAGCGACAACATAGTACAACAATCCCCTAAACTCTGCCCTATCCTGTGCCAATCTGACTATCTTCCACACACCTACCCCTATTACCCCAGTCACTGAATCAATCCATCTCACTGAGGGTCTTCCTCTCCTGAGCTGTCCCTTCGTCCCTCTCCAAGGACTGATCCCTCCTTGCAACATGCCCAAAGTATGTCAGATGAATCTTCAGAATCCTTGCCTCCAAGGAGCAGCCCTGCTTCACCCTCTTCAGGACAAACCTGTTTGTTTTCCTAGAAGTCCATGGTATATTCAATACTGTACTCCAACACCACATCTCAAAGACATCAATTCTCCTTCTATCAGCCCTAGTCATTGTCCAGCTCTCTGAAGCATAGCAAGTGATTGCAAAGACCAAGGCATGTATCAGGTGCACCTTGGTCTCCAGACTGACATCCCTGCACTTCAGCAGTTTAGAGAGGTCTCTAATCACAGACTTTCTCATAATGATATGTCTTTTAATTTCCTGGCTGCTGGTGCCAAGAGTGTTGCCTCTGGAGCCAAGCAAACTAAAGCTGTGAACAATCTCAATCTCTTCGCCATCCATTTTGATTCTGCCAATCGTCCCACTGGTGACAATCTTTGTTTTCCTGATATTAAGTCCCAATCCATACCGAAAACTGCAGTCCCTGACCTTCTGCAGCAAGTGCTTCAGGTCCTCCTCAGCTTCAGCAAGCAGGATTGTGTAATCTGCATAACACAGATTGTTGATTCTTCCTCAATCCTGATGCCACATTTCTCCTCATAGAGCCCATCCTCCCAGATAACCTGTTCTGCACAAAGATTGAATAGATATGGAGACAGGCGGGATACAGCCCTGGCCTACACCCTTCCCATTTTTGAACCATGAAGTGTTTCCTTGCTCAGTTCTGATGACTGCCTCTTGGTCCAAGTATAGGTTTTGCATTAGCAAGATTAAATGTTCTGAGATTCCCATTCTTCTCAGAGTCAGCCACAGTTTATTATGATCCACACAGTCAAATGCCTTTGCATAATCAATGAAACACAGATAGA
>NW_006399999.1:3461449-3463467 GCF_000299155.1 Elephantulus edwardii
ATATTTACTTAATATATAGCAGGAACTTTAGAACCACGTGTGTTAAGTCTGTATTCATTAATCACTTGCATTCACTCTTTAAAAACAAAATTTAGACAGTGCACAGCCGCCCCGCCGAGACCATGCGGCACGCCACCCGCCTCGTGCCCCGGCTGTGCCGCCGGCTGCTGTCCGCCGCCGCCCAGACCGTGCCTGCGCCCAACCAGCAGCCCGAGATCTTCTGCAACAAGATCTTCATAAACAATGAGTTGCTAGATGCCGTCAGCAAGAAAACATTCCCCACTATCAACCCCTCCAATAGAGAGGTCATCTGTCAGGTGGCGGAAGGGGATAAAGAAGACGTGGACCTGGCAGTGAAGGCCGCCCGGGCTGCGTTTCAGCTGAGCTCGCCCTGGCGCCGGATGGACGCATCCGAGAGGGGCCGGCTGCTGAACCGCCTGGCGGATCTGATCGAGCGGGACCGGACCTACCTGGCGGCCCTGGAGACTCTGGACAATGGCAAGCCTTAAGTTATATCCTACCTGGTGGACCTGGGCATGGTCGTCAAGTGTCTCCGGTATTATGCAGGCTGGGCTGATAAGTACCATGGGAATACCATCCCCATCGACGGGGACTTCTTCAGCTACACGCGCCACGAGCCCGTCGGAGTGTGTGGCCAGATCATCCCGTGGAACTTCCCACTCCTGATGCAGGCCTGGAAGCTGGGCCCCGCTCTGGCAACTGGCAACATGGTTGTGATGAAGGTAGCCGAACAGACTCCGCTCACCGCCCTCTACGTGGCCAATCTGATCAAGGAGGCTGGCTTCCCCCCTGGCGTGGTCAACTTTATTCCTGGATATGGCCCTACGGCCGGGGCGGCCATTGCTTCTCACTAGGATGTGGACAAGGTGGCGTTCACAAGCTCCACTGAGGTTGGCCGCCTTAACCAGGTGGCGGCAGGGGACAGTAATCTCAAGAGAGTGACCCTGGAGTTGGGGGTCAAGAGCCCCAACATCATCATGTCTGATGCTGACATGGACTGGGCCGTGGAGCAGGCCCACTTTGCCTTGTTCTTCAACCAGGGCCAGTGCTGCTGCGCTGGCTCCCGGACCTACGTGCAGGAGGACGTGTATGCAGAGTTTTTGGAGCGCAGCGTGGCCCGGGCCAAGGCCCGCGTGTTTGGGAATCCCTTTGACAACAAGACCAAGCGGGGGCCGCAGGTGGACGAGGAACAGTTCAAGAAGATCCTCGGCTACATCCAGTCCGGGAAGCAGGAAGGGGCTAAGTTGCTCTTTGGGGGTGGGCCTGCCACCGACCACGGCTACTTCCTCCAGCCCACCGCGTTTGGAGATGTGCAAGACGGCATGACCATCGCCAAGGAGGAGATCTTCGGGCCAGTGATGCAGGTCCTGAAGTTCAAGACCATCGAGGAGGTTGTTGGGAGGGCCAACAATTCCAAGTACGGGCTGGCTGCTGCAGTCTTCACAAAGGACCTAGACAAGGCCAACTACTTGTCCCAAGTCCTCCAGGCCGGCACTGTGTGGATCAACTGCTATGATGTGTTTGGGGCTCAGTCCCCATTCGGTGGTTACAAGATGTCGGGGAACGGCCGCGAGCTTGGGGAGTATGGTCTGCAGGCCTACACTGAAGTGAAGACTGTCACTGTCAAGGTTCCCCAGAAGAACTCCTAACAAGCCAGCTCCCTCTTATAACCAGCGATGAGCACAGTGAGAAGCAGCAGCGCACACACAATGCAAGTCTGAAACGAGAAGTCCCTCCCACAGCCTCTTGGTCACGACCCCTTGGCCAACTAACTGGAAGAGATCTATATTTGTTCCCATTCGAAAGAAGGGTGACCCAACAGAGTGTGGAAACTACAGAACAATATCATTGATTTCACATGCAAGCAAGATTCTACTGAAGATTATACAAAAATGACAGGAACAGCATATCAACAGAGAATTGCCAGAAGTCCAGGCTGGGTTTAGAAGGGGTCGTGGTACTAGGGATATTGTAGCTGATGTTAGATGGATCTTGGC
>NW_006399999.1:3465403-3466222 GCF_000299155.1 Elephantulus edwardii
GGCCTGTATCAGGCACACCTTAGTCTCCAGAGAGACACCTTTGCTCTTGAGTACTTTAGAGAGGTCCCTAACAGCAGACTTTCCTATCGCAATACGCTTTTTGATTTCCTGGCTGTTGGTGCCAAGAGTGTTGACCCTGGAGCCGAGAAAAATTTCAAAGCGGAAGTAAAAAAGCCCATGAAATAAAAATTTTTCATAGTTCATGTTTTCAGCCAGTGAGGAGATCATAAACTCTGCCTATAGAAGGTGTTTTCATGCAAACTATACTTCTGAGCATTTTATCTTCTAATTATATGTTACTAAATATATTTTATTACTAGGAAAAAAGTAGATAGAAAGAGTACACAGAGTCACTGTATCAGAAGTAAATCTGTATTGCTAAGCAAATAATTCAAGAAGGTGGACTATATGAAGAAGAACGTGGCGTTAGGGTTGGAAGAAGTCTCAAGAACAACCTGCATTATGCAGATGACACAATCTTGAATGCAGATGAAAAGAATGAAATGGTACAGGATGGTGCATAATCCTGATCTATTAGTCATGTGGTTGCTATGAATTAATACCAATTCAAAGGTGCATAACAACAAAAACAATGTAGGGTGTCGAACATTGTCTTTGAGGGCTATGTTGTGCCACCTGAACTTGATATTCCTTGAGTCTATGATTTTGACCTGGGCCACATTCTTTTTCGGGGTGTTTGGTTATGGTTAACAAATTTAAATATATATATGGTTTTCAGAGGCCTGCTATTTCAGAAGTGGGTGGCCAATCCTTCTTCCTAGTCTGTCTTAATCTGAATGTTCAGATTTAGAGGAGTAT
>NW_006399999.1:3472622-3490171 GCF_000299155.1 Elephantulus edwardii
TCCTTGGAGAGGGACATCATGCTTGGGAGGGTGGAGGGACAGCGCAGGAGGGGAAGACCCTCTATGAGATGGACTGATTCGGTGACTGGGGTAATCGGGATGGGTGTGTCACAGGCAGTACGGTTGGCGCAGGATAGAGCAGGGTTTAGGGCTGTTGTGCGTAGGGTCGCTATGAGTCGGAAAAGACTCGACAGCACATAACAACAACAACATGCCTTAGGAAACACAGGATGCTCAGTTCCTGAGGGGATTATTTCAGCACCCTGTGAAACCAAAGTGGTAGGATATTCCCCTTGAAATGTTACTTCCATCACTTTATGATCTGATGACACTTTCCAATAACAGTCTCAGGGCCAGCGCTGGGCTCATTTATAAATGATAAACCCCACTGATTCTGGAAGATGTCCCCCAGGTTTTGCTTATCTGTCTGGGAGGGCAGATCTTGTGCTCTGCTCAATAGCACAGTTTGCATATTTGAAGGATAGATAAAAAGGCTAGACTGTATTTGTTCAACAGCTGCTGAAGTTAAACTCATGTCCTGGAGAACTGAATCAGTTCCTGAAGAGGTAGATGTCAGAGTATTAGCAGCAGTAGTTAGCATTGGCTGACCCCCCGGAGAATACACACTTCCATCAGTCCCTGCTAAAACAGGCCCATTAGAAAAGTTGGCAGAAGTAACAGATTTCAGTGCAGACGTAGGGACCTGGGATAACCGAAGACTGGGTCTGAGTTTCTCCAGTAGATGATGAAGATGATGATGATGAAGATGGAGACACAGAAGAATTCTGTACAGCTTTGTTGAGGTTTTCCTTAACTCTGCTTGCATAACTTATTTTAGGAACTATTTTAGCACTGCTATTGTCCACTGGAAAAACTGGGGGTGGTTTAAATAGAGTCCAGGAATTCTCTTTGGAGGCAACAGCTGAAGCATGCTTTCCCTTGGGCCGATCATCAAACTTTTTGCTGCTGACACCAGGTTTAATATCAGAACTTTTCCGCAGCATGTCACCCACAGGTTTTCCTCGACTTGTTCCTCCAGGTCCACTTTCATACTTCCAAATGGGCTTAGAACCATCTACCCGATTTCCCTTTTGTTCATTATAGTCAGGCTTGAAAGTTTCAAGTCCCTGTTTTAAGGTTGGGACACTGGTTTCTTGTTGCATTATTTTGTCTTGCACTAAGTTGAGGTTTTCACAACCCTTGGCACTATTGCGCCTAGCTTTCCTTTTTTTGGGAGTGGTATAACCACTCTCAGATCCACTACCATCATTATCTACCCCTTTACCCATATAACCATTAGTAATATAGCCAGAAATATTTGTTACACCACCATTTGGAATTGCTACAGTATCCGTCTTGTCTACTGATTGGTTCTCTCCAGATCTGTTTTCATAAGACTTTCCATTCTTTTTGTCCATGCTGTTTTTCTGAGTGAAATTCTTGGTTTTAATTCCTGCTCTTCCAAACGTGCTGGCCTTCACAGTCTGCTTCATGTTAGTGTCTATAACTTGGTTACCATTAAGGACTCTGGAAAAAGGGTTGGTAGTTTCATCAGAACCCAGGTTCTTTGAAGATATTTCTCTTTCTCCAGCATTACCATTTAGTTCACCATATCCTGTTTTCTTCTTCGGCGTTTCCTGGTGCTGCTGGAGGGCGTGTTTCTGCTCAAGTTTCAGTGACTTTTGCTGGGCCTTGGGGCTGCCCTCGGTTCCATGCTGCAGGTACTGGTGAGGCTGCTGGTGATGGTGGTGGTGGTGGTTGTGGTTATGGTTGTACAAATAATAATGATGGTGGTGGTGCGGCTGTTGCTGTTGCTATTGCTGCTGCTGGGGATGATGGTGCGGATGGTGGTGGCTGTGATGGTGCTGAGACTGTGCCTGGCCGGGCTTCTCCTCCATTGAAAGCGACTGGGACTCCCTGGCTGAGGCTGTGGGCTGCTGCACCATCAGGATCTGAGCTCTATCTACTTTTAATGCTTCCTGAATCATTTAACATTCTACTCAAAGTATCCTTACATATTGCCACCCTTCTACCCAAAGTATCCTTAAGTATTGCCACCCGTGGCTTGAATTTGTTTTTCAACCCCTTCAGCTTAAGGAATGCTGAGCGAGTTTGGCCCTTTTGATTTTCTGCTTCCAACTCCCTGCACATTTCATTATAGTTTCTTGCTTTGTTGTCCCTAGCTGCCTTTTGAAATTTTTTTGTTCAACTCTTTGATTTCTTGGTTTCTTCCTTTAGTTTTGGCTTCTCAGTGCTCTAATGCAATATTCAGAGTCACATCTAATATCCATCTTGGTCTTTTCTTCTTCTTCAGTCTTTGTAATGACCTTTTGCATTTATTTTTTATTTCCATTCATTCATTGTTGCACTTTTCGCCCTGCCCACCCCTCCCCTCCAGTACATTCTTCTCTTTGAAAAGTAAAAGAAAATTATTTCATTGTTTTACAATCCCGCCCCCCAGGTCCACTCCACTATGCAGCCTTCGTTCTAGACTCCTGTCATGACAATAATACCAAATCACATATCACTTTTAAACAGTTTTCTACCTCATCTGTTTCAATGCAGTATACATTATTTATACCATCTTTCCAGTCTCCCCCCAACTCCGAAGTCAGTCCTATTTTACAACAGTGGCACCGTGCAGTATTTGTCCTTTTGTGACTGAGATATTTCATTCATCATAATGTCCTCCAGGGTCACCCATTTTGAATAATATTGCATGAGTTCCTTGTTTTTCAATGCAGCATAATATTCCATTGTGTGAACACACCACAGCTTCTCTATTCATTTGTTTGTTGATGGACACTTAGGTTGTTTCCAACTCCTTGGTATTGTGAACAAAGCCACAGTTATGGTCTTTTTGGTGTATATTCCCAATAGTGGAATTGCTGGGTCAAATGATATCTCTATTTGCAAATTTTGGGGAAAGCGCCACACCACCTTTCACAGTGGTTGCACCATTTTACACTTCCACCAATAAGGGTTCCAGTTTCTCCACAACCACCCAGCATTTGTTGCTTGCTGTTCTGTTAAATTTTGCTATTCTTACTGGGGTGAGATGGTATCTCTTAGTTGTTTTGATCTTTTGCATTCTTCATAGACGATTTTCTTTATATCCTCCCAGAGCTCATTTGGTCTGCGCTCATTTGTGCTCAAGGCCTCAAACCTGTTCTTGAGATGGTTTTGAAATTTGAGTGGGACAGACTTAAGGTCAAATTTCGGTTCCCATGAATTTGATTTAATTTTCCTCAACTTCAGCTTGAACTTGCATATGAGTAGTTGGTGATCTGTCCCACAATCAGCACCTGGCCTGGTTTTCACAGCTGATACTGAGCTTCTCCAGCGAGTCTTTCCACAAATGCAATCGATTTGATTCCTATGCATACCATCAGGTGAAATCCATGTGTATAGCCTGCATTTATGTTTCTTATAAAAGACATTTGCAATGAATAAATCATTGAATGTGCAGAATCCTATCATTCTATCTCCAGCCTCATTTCTCTCACTGAGTCCATGTTTTTCAGCTACTGATCCTTCTTCCCTGTTCCCAACTTTTGTGGTCCAGTCTCCCATTATTATCAATGCATCTTGATTGCATGTTTGATCAATTTCTGTTTGCAAAAGTTGGTAGAAATCTTCCATTTTCTCCTTTTTGGCTCTAGTTTTTGGTGCATATGTTTGAATGATAGTGGTATTCACTGGACTTCCTTGTATGCGTATGGGTATTAACCTGTCTCTCACCACATTGTATTTCAGGATGGTTCTAGAAATGACTTTTTAAATTATGAAACCAACCACATTTTTTTCTCACCTTTTAATCTCTGGCATAGTAGATCATATGATCATATGATTCAAAATGTCCTATTTCAAGCCATCTCATTTCACCAATACCTAGTATGTCAATATTCATGTGTTCAATTTCTTTCTTAACAATGTCTGATTTTAATACATTCATGCTTCTCACATTCCATGTTCCAGTCACTACTGTCTGCTTACAGCTGTTCCTCCTTCTTTGTGTTTCCATTTCTAAGATCTCAGTTTCAATTGCGATGTCTGCTAGTCTAAGTGCTAGTCTAAGAGTGCTCTGTTTTACATAGGGTTTTTGAAGGCCTGTCATTTCGGAAGTGGATGGCCAATCCTTCTTCCTAGTCTGTCTCAATTTGTGTGTTTAGGGGTGTGTGTCTCTGTGTGTTTTATATAATAGTATTTGACAGACAGTTATTTTACACTAAAGAGCATATGAAAGACATTTACCCAGTTAGAAAAATGACCAATAGATTCCATGTTGCTGATCACCCTTGCTACATATTTTTGTTTTTGTTTTTCAATCCACCCTTTCCCTGCTCCACCACCATCCTTTCCTACTTTTGCCTACACCATTCAACACCCTTCTCACCTTGACCAGCCCTTGATGTGACTGTCTAAGTCTCAAGCCATCAGGATTTCTGTGATTCTGAACACATCATGTTGCTGTCAGTCTCTTATGATGCAGCTAGTATGACTTCAGTTTAAAGTCTCTAGGTACAAATGTCATATACAAGTATCAAGGATGGCTTCTTTTCTTGGAAGGTCCTGAGAAAAAGTCCATTTTCTTAAACTTTCACTCTAGAATTGACTTCTTGTAGGTTAATACATCTTGTTTTCTATTTGCAACCAGGTGCTAATGCAAGAGGGCAGCTTCCCAGGAGAGAGGGCCCAAAACTATTTCTCTGGCAAGGGTGGCTATGGAAGAATTTCATGAAATAACATATGAGAAATAGCCTGTGGTGATGAAGGAGGAAGTTCAAGTTGCTCTGAAGGAATTGGCAAAAAACAAGGCTCCAGGAGTTAACTGCATACCAGTCGACATATTTCAACAAACAATGCTTCCCTGGATGTGCTCACTAAGTTGTGCCAAGAAATCTAGAGACCAGTCAGCTGGCCAACTTATTGGAAAAGATCGATATTTGTTCCCATTCCAAAGAAAAGTGATCCAACAGAGTGTGGAAATTATCAAATATCATTAGTATCACATGCAAAGAAGATTTTGCTGAAAATAATCCAAAATAGATTGGAGCAATATGTCAACAGAGAACTGCCAGATGTGTAGGCTCGATTTAGAAGAGGTACTAGGGATATTATAGCTAATGTTAGATGGATCTTGGAAGAAAGCAGAGAATATCAGAGGAATGTCTATCTGTGCTTCATTAACTATGCAAAGGCTTTGACTGCGTGGATCACAACAGACTATGGCTGACTCTGAGAAAAATGGGAATCCCAGAACATTTGATTGTGCTTATGCGAGACCTATACTTGCACCAAGATGCAGTGGTCAGAACAGAGCAAGGAGACACTACATGGTTCAATATCAAAAAGGGAGTCCGTCAGGGATGTGTTTTGTCTCCATACCTTTTCAATCTGTATGCAGAGCAGATCATCCGAGATGCTGGGCTGTAAGAGGAGGAATGTGGCATCAGGACTGGTGGAAGAGTCATCAACAACCTGCATCATGCAGATGACACAACCTGCTTGCTGAAACTGAGGAGGACCTGAGGCGCTTGCTGCAGAAGGTCAAGGACTGCAGCCTCCTATATGGACTGAATCTCAACATCAAGAAAACAATGATTCTCACCACTGAACCAATTGGCAGCATCAGTATGGATGGTGAAGAGATTGAGATAGTTAACAGTTTTAGTTTACTTGGCTACACACTGAACACTCTTGGTAACAACAGCCAGGAAATCAAGAGACGAATTGCATTGGGTAAGTCAGCTCTGAGGGACCTTTCAAGAATACTGAAGAGCAACGATGTCATGCTGGAGACTAAGATGTGCCTATTCTAGGGTACAGTCTTTGCAATTTTGTGCTATGCATCAGAGAGTTGAGCAGTGACTAGGAATGATAGAAAAAGAATTGATGCCTTTGAATTGTGGTGCTGGAGAAGAGTGTTGAATATACCATGGACTGCTAGGAGAACAAACAGGTTTGTCCTGGAGACGGTGAAGCTGGAATGTTCCTTGGAATCAAGCATTCTGAAGATTCACATGACATACTTTGGGCATGGTGCAAGGAGGGACTGGTCCTTGGAGAGTGACATCATGTTTGGGGGAGTGGAGGGATGGACCAGGAGATGAAAACCCTCAATGAGACGGATCTATTCTGTGATTGGGGTGGTGGGAATGAGTGTGTCTGGGATGGCAAGTTTGGCACAGGATAGAGCAGCATTTAGGGCTCTTGTTCATAGGGTCACTATGAGTCACAAGCGACTCTATGACACATAACAACAACAACAACAACAATATAGTTTTAATAGATACGGAGAAAAGATTCAGTGCTGACACACACCTTACCTGATTTTAAACCACGCAGTGTGTCTTTGTTCTGTAAGAACAACTGCTTCCTTCATCAAAATGTTATTTATATTTATGTTGTGCATGAGCACTAGTAAGTGCTTTGGGCTTACAAAGACAGGAAAGAGACAGAAATACATACAAGAAGAGGCTCTGAAACTTGCAGTGGACTGTAAAGAAGGCAAAACTAAAGGGAAAAATACTGAGGTAATTGAACTGCATAAAAGATTTCAAAGGGCAGCTATAGAAGAGAAAACAAAGTATTAAAACGACATGACATGTGCAGGATCAGTGACCCTCTGCAGGGAGCAAAATGCTACAGTGGGACCCACCTGCCAGTAGCAAGCAGGACAGTGGGTATTTGAGAGAGGTACTTAGGAGGGGGATCACTGTTGATTGCTGGACCACGTGGGACCCGTTTACTTAAAACAGGAGGGAGTGAGACAGCTGGAGCTCAATTGAGGTAGCATACCCTGTTCTTGAGGAGAAAATCAAGGTTTCCTGTTTTTTGTTTTTTTTTTCATTTAGATCCCCGCACGTGTGTGTCCTTCCCTCACTCCTGTTCATCTGAGTTTGTGCCTCCACCCTATTCCTGCATGCACTTGTATGTATGTCCACCCTATATGCATCCACATGTGTGCCTGCCCAACCCTCTCCTGGAGCAGTGACTTCAAGAAATGGCTATCGCCTTAGGCATAAAAAACAAAACAAACTCTACCACAACAATGCCACAAAAGAAGCAGGATACCTCACAGCCTACACATGCCAAAAGAAAGATATCATCCCCCAAAGTGACACAGTGTCAATGGATTTCCTGAAGTCAGAAAGTCAGATGGAACTTTCTGACACAAATTAAAAGAACAATGGCTTTGTAAAGACAAGAAACCACAATAAAAAATATGAGGTCAAATGTTTCAGATGCTGTCAACATGATGGAGGGACACATGAACATAATTGAAGAGTTGGAACACAGAACTAGTGAAATAGAAGATAGAATTGTCCCAAGATAAAGGTAAACAACTCAGTTTAAAAATGGGCACAGGATATGAACAGACACTTCACCAAAGAACACATTTAGATGGCCAAAAAGCACATGAAGAAATATTAAAAATCCCTAGCTCTTAAGAGAGATGCAAATCAAAACAACTATGAGATATCATCTCGCCCCAGTAAGAATAGTCAAATTTAACAGGACAGCAAAAATCAAATGCTGGTGAGGTTGTGGAAAAACTGGAACCCTTATTGACTGCTGGTGGGAGTGTAAAATGGTGCAACCACTATGTAAGGCAGTGAGGCACTTTCTCAAAAAGTTGTACATAGAGATACCATTTGACCCAGCAATTTGTCTTCTGGGAATATACCCTAAAGACCATAACTGCCACCCAAACAGATAAATGCTCACCCATGTTAATTGTGGATTTGTTCACAATAGCAAAGGGTTGAAAACAACCTAAGTGCCCATCAACAAAAGGATAGAGAATGGATAGAGAAGCTGTGGTATATTCACACAATGAAGTACTATGCTGCACTGAAAAACAATGAACCCGTGCAATTTTACTCAAAATGGGTGACTCTGGAGGACATTGTGCTGACTGAAGTATTTCTGTCTCAAAAGGACAAGTATTGCATAGTGCCACTGTTGTAAAACGGGACTGATATCAGAGTTGGGGGGAAACTAAGTGGGGATAAATAATGTGCACTGCATTGAAACAGATGAGAGAGATAATTGTTTAGGAGGACTATATGATTAGGTAGTGTCATAACAAGAGTCCAGAATGAAAGCTGCATAGTGGAGTGGGCCGGGGCAGGGTGGGACGGGTGTTTATAGCAATGGATTTTTTTTTTTAGTTTTCAAAGAAAAAAGCTAACTGGGGGGAGGGGTGTGCAAGGAGGAAAGTGTGCAACAATGAGTGAATGAAAATCCAAAGTCTCTATAAACTTTCTTTAAAATATTTTTTTTTAAAATGACACATGCAAAAACCTGGAGTTAGATGACCAAAAATTAATATTAAATCCTGCATAAGAATTTTTATTATCTTTCTCTCTGTGTCTGTCCCTCTGTCTGTCTGTCTCTCCCCTATTTCCCATAGAGTCCAAACCTACTCATAGCTGACTCTCCAGTGAGCTTTCTGAGACTATAAGTCACATAGAAAGAGGTTGCCCGTCTTTCTCTAGCAGAGTAGCTAGTGGATTTGGAACTGGCAGAGAGGTGTTGCCTTTGGGTTAGCAGTGCAGCTCCCTTGTTTTATTATTATTATTATTATTGCCATAGAGTCTGAATGGCCCATAGCTGACCTTCCACCTGGTCTTCAGACACAGTAAACTGCAAAGGAGTAGATTGTCCATCTTTCTTCTGCAGAGCAACTGGTGGATTAGAGAGCTGTGTGCCTTTGCGATTGCAGTGCAGTTTCTTACCAGTAGGCTACCAGAGCTCAATTTTTATTAAATATTGCGATTAATTACATTAATCAATTCTAATTAATGTTATAAAACAAAATATCTATGAATGAAAGAAAATGTAATATTATTTGTACCTTTCACTCAAATAAAACAATTTTTAAAATTACCACTATCTTGAACAACAACAAAAATACTTGTGAGTGGTCAATTAAAATACAGTCCTTGGTTTCTGTATGAAACAAAGGTGAGTGAAGAAAATCAAAGATACATGAAAACAATCAGTTCATACCACTAATAGACATTGTGAATTTCAACTTCCCTGACTTTGAGGCCATAAGAACTAGGTGACACGCAGTGACTACTGCTAAATACTCAAATAGGGATCGTGCTAAAAAAACATTAAAATGACGAAATTTACTTGTCTAATAGGGACTTGTGGAACCCCAAAGTCTATAGTCCTTATTCACCATCTGAGTCTGGAACTGAACTCAGAAATTTATACCTTGTGGTATAACTTTCAGCCAAACAGTAGACAGTCATATAAGGTATAAGAACCAGGGTGGTTCTCAGTTCTCAGAACAATCAATAACACAAGATTATAAGGGTAGTATTTGCCCACAGATAAATCTCAGAAGACAGGGATGGAGGGGATAGAAAGATAAATGAAAGCAAGCACCTCAGGGAGATAGTAGGGAAAGTGCTGTTACTAGTAGATATTATAACGGAGGTCATAAAACAGAATGTGTATGAATAGTTGAATGGAATATCAATCTGCTTTGTAAACATTCACCCAAATTACAATATCTTTTTAAAACTCAATGAAAACTAAAGTTATAGATGAGTGTTCACTTTGCATGTGCTATAGTATTGGTGGACCAGTTACTGCTAGAGATAATATGTTTAAGGGAGGAGGGAACAGAGAAAAAATAATTTATCTAGCTTTTCTGCCAACCCAAGGCATATGGTTCAAATCCAACAGCTGTTACACAGGATAAATTAAGGAAGTCTCCTCCTATGTGACTTATTGCCTCTGAAAACCTACTGGTAGGTTAGATATGAGTCAGATCCAAGGTGATAGTACACAACAATAACCTGTTCTCCAATATTCTCTATATGTGTGCATGCATGTGCACCTTTGGTCTCATTAAAATGACTTAGAAATAGTCACGAAGACAACTGGTAGATGTAGGATGTAGTGATCTGTTATTTCTGTTTCAATTCTTTGTTTACATTAGCTGGCTTCCTGCTCCACTCCCCTTTACCTTTTCATCTTTGTTTTAGTGTAAATATTCCCAGTTTGGTCTCATAATTATTTATAATACACAGTATACATGAGTGAGATTGTTTATTCTATGATCCAATCTGTTATTCCACATAAAGGTGGCCTCTGAAAGTAGCCTCAATTCTCAGTTTAAATGGTATCTCAGAATGACACTTCAAGGGGTTTCACTAGTTTCTACCAGTCCAGTAACTGTAGGGGGTTTTTAGGAATTTTAATTTTATTCTTTTTTTTTCATTCTATCTGGGATCATCTATTGTGTACCTGGTCAGAAAAGTACTCACTAGTGATAGCTGAGAGAGTGCTGGGTAAGAAGTTGTGCTGCCAACCCTAAGGCAGTGGTTTAAATCTACTAGCTACTTCATGGAGGAAGAAGGGCAGTCTCCTCCCTTTTGATTTATGGTGTCTGAAAACCTGATATAGGGTCAGCTACAAATCAATTCCAACTCAACAGTGGTAACAGAGCACTGTTTTCCAGGATTAAGATAGATGAACCTGTAGGTTATGTTGGCTGTTATTCTTGTAGTCTAGTTTCTTCTTCAAGTCTGATTTTCTTCTGTTTTCCTTTACATGAGTACAGACCAATAGCTGTATTTTAGATGACTGTTGTAAGCTTTTAGAGCCTACATGCTATTAAAAAAACTAAGATGTAGAAACTATAGTCATAACCCTTCATATTTTAGAAAATAATCATGTCAGGGGTGTGATTATGTCCAGGAAATATTCATAACTGTGCCCCCTCTGTAGTTTGTATTTTATATGAGTACATACGCAGAACACACAAACAACTATATACATATGCCTGTACATATATCTGTATAGAAATATACATATTCACATGTACCCCCTATGTGTGGTGTGTGTGTGTGTGTGTGTGTGTGTGTGTGTGTGTGAAGAGTATTTAAAGATTATGTAAAGACTGTGTGGATAGTAACAAATTATGGCTAATGTTGAGATGAATGAGAATCCCATAACAAATAATTGTGTTCATATGAAAGCTATACTTGGACCAAGAAATTGTCATCCAAACAGAGCCGGAGAATATTGCATGGTTTAAAATCAAGAAAGGTGTGTTACAGGGCTGTATCCTTTGTGCATAACAATTCACTCTGAATCCTGAGCAATTCATTCAAGAGGCTAGACTTTATGAAGAAGAATGTGGCATCGAGATAGAAAGAAGACTAACCAATAACCTGAAGTATGCAGATGACACAACCTTGCTAGCCAGAAGGAAAGAAGATATAAAATGCTTGCTGCAAAAGATCAAAGACTATAGCCTTCAATATGGATTACATCTCAATATTAAGGAAACAATAATCTTCACCACTGGGTCAATAGTCAACATAATGACAAATAGAGAAAATATTGAAGTTGTCAATGATTTCATCGTGGTTGGTTCCCTAATCAACACACTTTGCACCAGAAATCAAGAGATCAAAAGACGTATATCATTCGGTAAATCTACTGTAAAGGACCTCTCCAAGGTCATATCATATAATTCAATGATGTTAGTTTAAAGACTAAGGTGCACATGATTAAGGCCATAGTCTTTTCATTTACTTGTTATTTGTCTGAAAGTTGGACAATGACTAAAGATGACAGAATAAAAATCAATAATTTTGAATTGTGATATTGGAGAAAAGTACAGAATATCCCAAGGATGATTGATGAAAGAACAAATAACTATGTCTTTAATAAAGTGCAACAGAGTACTCCTTGGAGTCAAGGATGGTGAAGCTTTGTCATATATATATATATATTTATTTTAACTTTTAAAAAATTTAATATTGGTTTACATGCAGAATTCATATACATTATGCTTCACATATGTACATATTTCTCACACATTCCTTCATTCACATTGTATTTCATAAGATCATTCCCATACAGTTTTTTATATAATAATCACCATTGATCTATGCCCACTACCACTTCATCTTTTCAGGTCCCCACAGCATCTATCCTAATTCCTGTAGGCCCTCCCTCTACCCACCAAACTCTGTGATTCCATGACTTCACCTCCCTCTTTCCTGCCCTCCTCTTCTTCCTTCTTTGAACTTTTATCCACATCTACATATACATAGATTTATCCTTCTATTTTTACAGTAATGATCTTATGTAGCATTTGTCCTTATGAGACTGAGTTAGTTCACTCAAAATAATACTCTCCAGCCTCTCTCATATTTTTCTAAAGCATTCCATTGTGGCAATGTACCACAATGTGTCTTGTTTCCACACGTTTTCAGTAAGTGCTGCATAGCATTCCATTGTGGGACATTGTGTCTTGTTTTCATACAGTTTTGGTCTATATGCAAAACATATCGTTCAGGAGGCTGCGCTTTATGAGGAGGAATGTGACTTCAGGATTGGAGGAATAGTCATCAGCACCCTACGGTATGCAGATAACACAACCTTGCTTACGGAAACTGAGGAGGATCTGAAGCACTTGCTGCAGAAGGTCAAGGACTACAGTCTTCAATATGTATTGAAGCTCAACATCAAGAGGACAAAGATTCTCATCACTGAGCAAATTGGCAGCACCAATGGAGATGAGATCGCGGTTAACAATTTCAGCTTGCTCTGCTTCACAATCAACACTCTTGGCACCAGCAATCAGGAAATCAAAAGACTAATTGCATTAGCTAAATCTGCTGTCAGGCACCTTTCCAGAGTACTGAGAAGCAATGATGTCAATCTAAAGACTAAAGTGTATCTGATCCAGTCCATAGTCTTTGCAATTACTTGCTATGCATCAGAGAGATGGATGATGACTAAGTCTGACAAAAGAAGAATTGACACCTTTCAGTTGTGGCGCTGGAGAAAAATCTTGAACATACCATGGACCACCAAGAAAACAAATAGATCTGTCTTAGAGAGAGTGAAACCAAGTTTCTCTTTAGAGGCTAGGATTTTGAAGCTCCATCTCACATACTTTGGGCATGTGGCCAGGAGGGGCCAATCCTTGGAGAAAGACATCACGCTCTGAAGAGTGGAGGAACAGCACAAAAGAGGAAAGCCCCTGATGAGATGGATTGATACAGTAACAAGGACAATGGGGGTAGGTGTGTTTGAGCCAGTGAGACTGGCTCAGGACAGGGCATGCTTCAGAGGTGTTGTACATAGAATTGCTATGAGTTGCAGGTGACTCAATGACATGTAACAATAACAAAAACAATATTCATTTGTTGATGGAAATTTTGGCTGTTTCCATGTTCTTGCTATTATGAATAACACTGTGTCTCAGTTCTGTTTTTCTCGGGTTTTAATACTAGCAGTGTACTAACTGGGTCACGTCACATTTCTCTGATCAGCAAAATAAGTGCTAGGCAATCAGAATGAACTACTAAAAAATTACCTTAGTCAAGAATTAAGGGGAGAGGAACTTATGTTTGAGTGTCCTCCCAATCTGTACATCCTCATAGCTTTTACTGAGAAGTTTTTCATTACATAAAGCAGTAAAATAAGTTAGCTAGAAGAGGTCATGGTACTAGAGATATTATAGTTAATGTGAGAGGGATATTGGCAGAAAGCAGAGAGTACGAGAGAAATGTCTATCTATGCTTCATTGACTGCAAACGCTTTTGACTGTGGGGATCTCAACAATCTGTGACTGACTCTGAGAAGACAGGAATCCCAAAACATTTGACTGTGCTTATGTGAAACCTAAATTTGAACCAAGAGGCAGTCATCAGAACAGAGGAAGGAGGCACTGCATAATTCAAAATCGAAAAAGATGTCCACCTAGGATGTATGCTGTCTCCATATCTTTTCAATCTGTATGCAGAACAGATCATCCGGGATGCTGGGCTGTACGAGGAGGCATCAGTATTGGTAGAAGATTCAACCACCTGCGTTATACAGATGACACACCCTGTTTTCTGAAACAGAGGAGGACCTGAAGCGCTTGCTGCAGAAGGTCAAGGACTGTAGCCTTCAATATGGATTGAAGCTCAACATCAAGAAAACAAACATACTCACCACTTAGCCAATTGGCAGTATCATTATGGATGGTGAAGAGATTGAGATAGTTACGTTTTAGTTTGCTTGGATCCACAGTTCACACTCTTGGTACCAGCAGCCAGGAAATCATGAGATGAATTGCATTGAGAAAGTCAGCCGTCAGGGACCTCTCCAGAGTAATGGAGAGCAATGACATCACGCTGGAGACTAAGGTGTGCCTGATCAGGGTCATAGGCTTTGCAATTGCATGTGATTCATGGGAAAGCTGGATATTGAGTAGGGATGATAGAAGGAGAATTTATGCCTTTGAGCTGTGGTGCTGGAGAAAAGTGTTGAATATATCATGGACTGCTAGAACAAACAGCTTTTTCTTGGAGAGGGTAAAATCTGGTTGCTCCTTGGAGGCAAGGATTCTGAATCTTTGTCTGACATACTTTAGGCATGTTTGAAGGAGAGGGACATCATGTTTGGGAGAGGAAGACCCACGATGGGATGGATCGATTCTGTGATTGAGGTGATGGGAATGAGTGTGTCAGAGGATGAGGTTGGCACAGGATAGAGAAGAGTTTAGGGCTTTTGTACATAGGGGTGTTATGAATCACAAGCAACTCAATGGCACATAACAACAAGACTCCAATGTATTTTTTACTCTTTCTTTTCTTATTTGCTGGCCTTCCCCGTTTCCATAACTACGTATTTTTCAGAAGACAGTCTCAGCATGAGAATCAAGGTTTTGTGCATACTGGTGTTTGTTTTGTTTTAACCCAGGCAGTTTAACCCCAGCAGGATCATACAAAATTTCCATGTTCAGCCTTTTGAGAAAACGTCAAATTGCCTTCTACAATGGTTATACCATTTTACAATCACACCAATAGTGTATGAGAAGAGTTACAATCTCTCCATACCCTCTTCAATATTTATTGTTAGCTGTCCTATTAAACTTTGCCACGGGTACTGCTGTGAGAAGGTATTTCATTATGGTTTTGATTTGTATCTCTCTGATAGCATTTCTTCATGTGTCTGTCAAACATCCGAATTTCTTCCTTTTTTTTTACCAGAAAGTTTTATTATCTTGGTTTTTTTCCCTTTTTTATTTTCTTCCTTTTTTAAAATTTTGTTTTTAAAAACAGAGTTTGGATTTCCATTCATTCATTGTTGCATTTTTCTTCCTGCTCACCCATCCCCCCAGTTTACTCTTCTCTTTGAAAAGTAAAAGAAAAATTCTTTTATTGGTATAAAATCCCCCAACTCTGAGTACACTCCACTATGCAGCCTTCATTCTGGACTCTTGTCATGATCATAATACCCAATCATATATTGCTTTTAAACTGTTCTCTCCCTCATCCGTTTCAATGCAGTATACATAATTTATCCAATTTTTCCTCAGTCTCACTCCAACCCTGATGTCAGTCCCATTCTACAACAGTGGAAATATGTAGTATTTATTCTTTTGTAACTGAGATATTTCACTCAGCATAATGTCCTCTAGGGTCACCCATTTTGAATAATATTGCATGAGTTCCTTGTTTTTCAATGCAACGTAGTATTCCATTGTGTAACTATACCACAGCTTCTCTATCCATTCCTTTGTTAATGGGCACGTAGGTTGTTTTCAGCTCTTTGCTAGTGTGAACAAACCCTCAATAAACATATAACAATAAGCATATATCTGCCTGGGTGACAGTTATGGTTTTTCTAGGGTACATTCCCAGCAGCAGAATTGTTGGGTCAAATGGAATTTCTATTTGCAACGTTTTGAGAAAGCGCCTTACTGCCTTCCATAGTGGTTGCACCATTTTACACTCCCACCAACAGTGAATAAGTGTTCCAGTTTCTCCATAATCTCACCAACATTTGTTGTTTGCTACTCTGTTAAATTTTGCTGTTCTTATTGGGGTGAGATGATATCTCGTAGTTCTTTTGATTTGCATCTCTCTTAGAGCTAGAGATTTTGAACATTTCTTTGTGTGCTTGTTGGCCATCTGAATGTATTCTTTGGTGAAGTGTCTTTTCATATCCTGTCCCCATTTTTTATTTGGATTGTTTACCTTTATCTTGTTGTGGTGCTCAAGTATTTTATAAATTCTACATATAAATCCCTTATCTGACATACCATTACCAAATACTTTTCCCCCCAATCTGTGGCTTCCCTTTTACGCTGTTGGAGAAGTTTTTGGATGTGCACTGGGATTTGATTCTTAGAAGGTCCCATTCATCAATTTTATCTTCTTCTGGTTGAGGATTTTTCAGGATACTTGGAAGATGGTTTATGTTGTGAATTAAGACTTGTAGAGTTCTTCCAAGCTTTTCTTTAATGAAGTATCTAGTCCTTAGTTTTAGTTCTAGGTCCATGATCCACTTAGAGATGGGTTTTGTGTACAGAGTGAGGTATGGATCTTGCTTGAATCTTTTGCAGATAGTTTTCCAATTTCGCCAACACCATTCGTTAAAAAGGCTGTCGTTTTCCCACTTAACTGTTCTCATCTCCTTGTCAAAATTCTGTTGACCAAAGGTAGATGGGCTGATTTCTGGGTTCTCAATTTTATTCCATTTATCTATGTGTCTGTCATTTTACCTGTACCATGCTGTCTTAACCACCACGGCAGTGTAGTAGGATTTGAAATCAGGGAGTGAGATGCCTCCTACCGTTCTTTCTATTTTTAAGGAGTGCTTTACTTATTCAGGGCTTCTTTCCATTTCAAATGAAACTGGAGATTGCCTTTTCCATCTCTTTGAAGAATGGGATTGGTATTTGTATTGGGATTGCACTGAATATGTAAATTGCCTTTGGTAGTATTGCCATTTTCACAATGTTGAGTCTTTCTATCCATGAGCAAAGGATATTCTTCCATTTCTCCATGTCTCTTTCTGTTTCTTGTAGTAAGTTTTGCATTTTCCTTTGAACAGATATTTGTGCTTCTGATTAGATTTATTCCAAGTATTTAATCTTGTTACTAAGCTATTGTGAAGGGTTTTGTTTTTCTTAGCTACAGCTCTGTACTCTCTTTGTCACTGTAGAGAAAAATCCAACTGATTTTTGTATGTTGATCTTGTATCATGCTACTTTGCTGAATTGGCCAACTTTGTCCAATACTTTTCTTGCTGAATCTTTAGGGTTTTCTAAGTATACCGACATATCATCTGCATAGAGAGATAATTTTACCTCCTCTTTGCCAATTTGGATATCTCTTATTTCCTTCTCTTGTTACTAGCTATTGTGAAGGGTTTTGTTTTTCTTAGCTACAGCTCTGTACTCTCTTTGTCACTGTACAGAAAAATCCAACTGATTTTTGTATGTTGATCTTGTATCCTGCTACTTTGCTGAATTGGTCAACTATGTTCAATAGTTTTCTTGCTGGATCTTTAAGGTTTTCTAAGTATACTATCATATCATCTGCATAGAGAGATAATTTTACCTCCTCTTTGCCAATTTGTATGCCTTTTATGTCTTTTTCTTGTCTTATTGCTCTCGCTAAGACTTCCAATACAATATTGAATAAGAGAGGTGAGAGTGAGCATCCTTGCCTAGTTCCTGTTCTTAAAGGAAATGCCTTTAACCTCTCTCCGTTGAGAACAATGGC
>NW_006399999.1:3494309-3495253 GCF_000299155.1 Elephantulus edwardii
TGGATGTCAGCTATGGTCTCTTCAGGGTATATTCCCAGTAGTGGAATTGCTGGGTCAAATGGTATCTCTATTTGCAACTTTGTGAGAAAGCACCACACCACTTTCCACAGTGGTTGCACGATTTTACACTCCCACCAACACTGAATAAGGGTTCCAGTCTCTCAACAACTGCGCCAACATTTGTTGCTTGCTGTTCTGTTAAATTTTGCTTTCTTAATATGATGAATTACATTGATTGTTTTCCTTATGTTGAACCACCCTTGCATACCTGTTATAAAGCCCACTTGGTCATGATGAGTTATTTCTTTGATGTATCGTTGAATTCTATTGGCCAGGATTTTATTCAGTATTTTTGCATCTATGTTCACAAGAGACATTGGCCTATAGTTTTCTATTTTGTGGTGTCCTTTCTTGGCTTTGGTATCAAGGATATGTTTGCTTCATAGAATGAATCTGGGAGAATTCCATGCTTCTATATTTCCAGAAATAGTCTATGTAGAATTGGTGACAATTCCTCTTTGAATGTTTGATAAAATTCTCTAGTAAAACCATTTGGTCCACGGCTTTTTTTGGTTGGAAGTTGTTCTATTACCTTTTAAATTTCTTCTTTTATAATGGGTCTGTTTGGGTGTTTAATTTCAGTTTCTGTTAGTTTAGCTAGGTTGTGCATTTCTCAGTATTTGTCCATTGCCTCTAGGTTTTCATATTTGATTGCATATAGTTTTTCATAATACTCTAATGTTAGCTTTTTTATTTTCATTGGTTCTGTTGTGATGTTTCCTGATTCATCTCTTATTCGTGTTATTTGTGTCTTCTCCTTTTCTTTTGTGTCTTTTCCTAACGGTTTGCCAATTTTATTGACCTTTTCAAAGAACCAACTCCTAGTTTTGTTGATAGTTTTGATTGTTTTTCGGTTTTCTATTTCATTTATTTCTGCTCTAATT
>NW_006399999.1:3496698-3506744 GCF_000299155.1 Elephantulus edwardii
TGGGGTCTAGTCTATATGGTGTTTGCTGAGCTTCTTGCATATATATTCTCTCATTCTTCATTATGCCTGGAAAGTTTTCCTCTAGTAATTCTTCCACAACTTTTTCAGTGCCTTTACTTGCTTCTTCCTTTTGTGGGATTCCAGTGATGCGTATGTTATTTCTCTTGATGGTGTCCCACATTATTCTTGGGTTTTCTTCTTTTTCCTTCCTTTTTGGGTCTGCTTTTTGCCCTAGCAAATCCGTGGTGGCAATTTTGTCCTCTATTTCACTGGTTCTTTGTTCCATCTCTTCAACTTTGTTCACAGCATCTGAAATATTGGACCTCATATTTTGGATAGTGGTTTCTTGTTTTTTCCAGTGCCACTAATGCCTCGTTTGTTTTCTCTACATTGTTCTGGACTGTTTTTTTTTGTTTTGTTTTTTTGTTTGTTTGTTTGTTTGTTTGTTTCAGTTCCTTCTGTGTTTTGTTTGTAGTATCCTGTAATACTTCAAGTTTGTCTTTCATCCATTGAAAATATTCAATCATAGTTCTTTTAAATTCTGTGTCAGAAAGTTCCATCAGACTTTCTGCCTTCAGGAAATCCATTGATACTGTGTCACCCTTTGGGGGTGATATCTTGCTTTTTGCTTGTGTATTATGTGGGACAGCTTGCTTTCTTCAAGACCTTGATATGTTCTTGATGAAGATAATGCTCTAAGGGTCACGAGCAGCACCAGGCCCGTGGGCAGCACCAGGGTGATGGGCAGCACCAGGCCCACGGGCAGCACCAGGGTCACGGGCAGCACCAGGGTCATGGGTAGCATCAGGCCCACGGGCAGCACCAGGGTCATGGGCAGCACCAGGGTCATGGGCAGCACCAGGGTCACGGGCAGCACCAGGGTCATGGGCAGCATCAGGCCCACGGGCAGCACCAGGGTCATGGGCAGCACCAGGGTCATGGGCAGCACCAGGGCCACAGGCAGCATCAGGGTCATAGGCAGCACCAGATCTGCATGCTCCCTCCCTCCGCTCCAGGTTCAGGCAGCATCCTGCATCTCCTGCATCTCCTCGTTCAGCCAGAAGTGCCACGCAGTTCCCCAGGGGCTGTGTTCCTGTCCTTTCAGCTGTTTGGGCTCTTGATCATTGAACGCAAAATATTCTGTTTGGTTGGTTTACCAGTTGTTAATTATGAGAACAGTCACGACTGTAATAAATGCTCCTGCATTTCTCCCTGAAAAAAAAAAAAAGATAATGCTGTAAAGATCATTTGGGTAGCTATCCCTCTTGTGCTTTTCTCTGAATGTCTGACTCCAGGGAAATGTCAGTTCGGAGCCTGTGAGAACAGCCTCTTGTAGGTAAGATAGGTCAAGGTGCTCTGGATTAAAGGCAGGTTGATTAACCAGATGTGAAGACACAGGTGTGGAGCCAAATAGGGAAGGGCATGTACATGGTTGCGGCAATCACAAGGGCAGGTCAACCACTTGGAGGACCTCACTCAGGCCTCAGTTGTCTGGGTGTGCTTACAACTGGGGTCCCTATTAAAATTCCAGCGGTCTGTCTCCCATCCAGTGGTTTTCATTCACTGGTCCCTCTCCAGTGGTGCTCACGCAGTTGCCCTTGCACCGTGGCCCCTGCCCAAGAAGGCTCCTGGGTCAAGGGGACTCAACAAGACAAAGTCAAATTTCCACCAACCCACTTGCCTCTGGGTGGTCTGCAGTATCCACAAAAGTTCCACCAAATTATCACTGGCCAGCTCTTTCCTGGGCAGTTGGCATTCCCTGAGAGAGCTCAGCCAAATTCCCACCAGTGGGCTCAACCTTGGGAACTCTCCCCGACAATAGGGGTTGCCCAAGAAAACCCAATTAGGATCCTACCAGCCTTTCTCGTGGCAGATCAGTCCCACAGCAGCTTGATTGGTGGCTTCAGATGATGGTTGTCTCCATAGTGTGCCTTTGTGTGCTGACTCAGAATTGTATTTTCCACGGCTGTTGTTGTGTTGCGTGAAGGAGTCTCTAGTGGCCCTGGAGCACTGCCAGGGGGTGCAGGGTTGTGGCGAGGCCACCGGGGTGTGCCAAAATTGTGGGGATGCGGGATGGTGGTGGGGTGGTGTCCCTGGACACGGTGCTGTGGCAGGGATGAGGGGTGCAGGGCTTGGGCTGCGCTGGGAGTTAGGGGTTGCAGTCTGTTCCCAGATATTAAGCTGCCAAGTCACCAGTCCTCAGCAAATAAGACTTACTGCGCCGCCTCGCTCTGCTTGAGCGCCGCCTCGCTCTTCAAAAAACTTTTTAATTTCAGTTTTTATTTCTTTCAGTACTCAGTCATGTTCAAGCAAGGTGTTGTTCAGCTTCCAAATATATGGTTTTTTCTCCTTTATCTTCTTGTTTTTAATTTCTAATTTTGTAGCATTATTGTCTGAGAAGATGCTTTGTATTATTTCAGTGTTTTTTAATTTATTGATGCTTGCCTTGTGACCTAGAATGTGATCTATTCTAGAGAATGTTCCATGCACATTGGAGACGAAGGTATACTGTGCTTTTTTGGGGTGCATTAGCCTATAAATATCTATGAGATCAAGTTGGTTTATTGTCTGGTTTAATTCTTCAGTATCTTCGTTGAGTTTCTTTCTGGTTGTTGTTGTTATGCGCCATCGAGTCACTTGTGACTCATAGCTAACCTGTGTACAACAGCCCTAAACCCTGCTCTATCCTGTGCCAATCACACTGCCTCTGACACACTCATCCCAATTACCCCAGTCACTGAATCAATCCACCTCATAGAGGGTCTTCCCCTCTTGTGCTGTGCCTCCACCCTCCCAAGCATGATGCCCCTCTCCAAGAACCCGTCCCTCCTTACAACATGTCCAAAATATGTCAGACAAAGCCCCAGAATCCTTGCCTCCAAGGAGCAGCCTGGTTTAACCCTCTCCAGGATGAATCTGTTTGTTTTCTTGGTAGTCCATGGTACATTCAATACTCTTCTCCAGCACCACAGCTCAAAGGCATCAATTCTCCTTCTATCCTCCCTAATCATTGTCCAACTCTCTGATGCATAACAAGTGATTGCAAAGACCATAGCCTGTATCAGACGCACCCTAGTCTCCAGAGTGACACCGTCTCCAAGTACTATAATAGTGGTTTCTATTTCCTTTTTCAGTTTTGTTAATGTTTGTTTTATGTATCTTGCAGGTCTTTAATTTGGTGCATAGATATTTATTATCGTATGTCCTCTTGTTCTAGTGACCCTTTCAACATTATGTAGTGATATTTCTTGTCCTTTGTGATGGTTTTTAAATTGACATTTGTTTTAACAATGATTAATATTGCTACTCCTACTTTTTTTGGTTGCCATTTGCTTGGTATATTTTTCCCCATCCATTTCTTTTTAGTCTTTTTTTATCTTCAATATTCAGGTGTGTCTCTTGTAGACAGCATATTAATGGATTTTGGTTTTTTATCCAATCTGCCACTCTTTTCTTTTCAGTGATGCATTTAAATGTTTCGCATTTAGTGTGCTTATTGAGAGGTAGGGTTTTATTGCTATCATTGTGTTGGGTTCTTGTTGGCGTTGTTGCAAATTTCTTCCTTTTTTGAAGTTTTTTCCATGCCTCTTGACCAATTTATGATTGGATTATCAGTCTTTTCATTGTACAGGCAATGTAGTATTCTGTAAATATTTGTTATGAAACCCTTGTCTGAGATGTCATTTTCAATTATGTTTTCCCAATCTGTAGGTTTTCTTTTTTATTCACATTCATCAATGTTATCCTCTTCTGGTTTTGCATCTCTGGTCGTATTTGTTAGCCATTTATACCATAGGCTAGGCTTTCTAAGTTTGGTTCCATTTTGTCTCTTAAATTCTTTAGTTTCAATGGTTGTTCAAGTTCCTCCATGTCATTATATTTCTTCTGTCTCCTTATCGTTGGGTTATTCACTTTATATATGGCTTTCATTCTTTCTTCCATTATTTGTATCTTCTTCCATAGCTGGTCATATAACTCTACATCAATGTATTTGTTCTACTTTCCTGTCTCTGGGATATTCATTGGGTCTTCAAAATGTTTTGCTTTTTTCGGAGAATACTTGTTCTGGTTTTTCACTATGGTTGAGGCTACCTGCTGTTTCCTTGACATTTTATGTGAAGTTTTTCTTGTTATATCCAGGCTGTTTCTGTGTGCCTTCATAGGTTGGTGATGTTTCTTTAATTTTATGAAGCTACTGATCTGTTGCAGGTTTACACTTTTCTGTTTATGAGGGTGGGAAACTCACTCTACTGGAAGTCTTTCTGGTGTTGTGCAGCAGCAAAATTAGCCTTTCCTAAAGTCCTTTAGGTCCCTCTGGTATGCAGCAAAGTGATTTGAGAATTTAGCCTAAGATTTTTTTTATTATTATCATGGAAAGGTTGTATATATGCTACATTGTTGTTGTTATGTACTGTCAAGTTGACTTGAATTCAGGGCAATGCTATGTACAACATCTCTGAACCCTGCTCTACCTTGAACAAATTTCGTTGTCTCTGACACACTTATCCTCATTACCCCAGTCACTGAGTAAATCCATCTCATCCAGGATCTTCTTTTCTTGCATTGTCCCTCCACCCTTTCAAGCATGATATCCCTCTCCAAGGACTATTCCATCCTTGTAACATGCCCAAAGTATGTCAGATGGAGCTTCAAAATCTTTGCCTCCAAGGAGCATCTGTATATGCTGTAAAATTTACCAAAATAATATTTTTTAAAATTTTATATTGGCTTAATTACAAAGTCTGTATACATTGTTTTTCACACAATATTTCCCCTTTCTTTTACCCATTCCTACCTGCACCCATCAAACTGTGCGACCCTGTTATAAAGCTCCACCCCCCGCACCCCTTGTCCTCCTTGGATCCTTGTACTCATTCTATAATAATTGTCTTATACAGTATTTGTCTTTATGAGTCTGAGTTAGTTAGTTCACTTGGCATAGTGTTCTCCAGTCCCTCCCATATTAGGTAGTAATTTAAAAAATCATTGCTCCTGAATGTTGCATAATATTCCACCATGTGACTATACCATAATTTCTCAATCCATTCCATTGTGGTTGGGCATTTGAGCTGTTTCAATGCTCTCATTATGGTGAATAACACTTTTATGAACATTGGTGTACAATTTTCTGTTTGTGCCTCAGTTCTCATTTTCTCAGGATCTATTCCAAGCTGTGGAATAGCTGAGTTATATGTAAATTCTATGTTAAGCTTTCTGAGGAAATGCCAAACTGCCTTCCATAATGGTTGTACTATTTGACAATTCCAACAACAATGTGTAAGAATTCCTATCTCAACACAACCTTTCCAACATTTATTACTTGCTGCCTGCTAAACTTTGCCATGGCTGCTGAGGAAAGATGATATCTCATTGTGGTTTTGATTTGAATCTCTCTTATTGCCCTTGATTTTGAGCATTTCTTCACGTGTCTATTGGCCATCCGAATGCCCTCCTCTGTGAAATATCTATCCATGTCTCTTCCCCATTTTGTAATTGGATTATCAGTCTTTTTCTTTTGGAAGTCCAGGCATATTCTGTAAACTTTAATTGTGAGACCCTTGTCTGAGATGGTATTGCCAAATGTTTGTTTCCAGTGAGTAGGTTTTCTATTCACCCTCTTGCAAAAGGTTTTTTATGAGCACAGAAATTTACTTTTTAGCAGGTCCCATTCCTCAATTTTATCATCTCCAAATCGTGCATTTCTAATTGTATTTGGAAGTCTCTTTAAACCATAGACTAGGCTTTCTAAGCTTAATCCCAGTTTGTCTCTTAAGAATTTTATGGCTTTGGGCTTTATTCACAGGTCTCTGATCTACCTTGGGTTTGTTTTCTTCCTTCCTTCCTTCCTTCCTTCCTTCCTTCCTTCCTTCCTTCCTTCCTTCCTTCCTTCCTTTTCTTTCTTGGGATGTGGATCCTGTTTCCGCTTTCTGTAGGTAGCAGTCCAGTTTTGCCTTTACCATTTGTTGAAGAGGTTGTTCTTTCCCCATTTGATAGGTTCTATTTCCTTTTCTAATACCAGTTGACCATAGATAGATGGGTCCATTTCTTGGTTCTCAACTCTGTTCCATTGGTCTATGTGCCTGTTATTGTACCAGTGCCAAGCTGTTTTGGTTACTAATGCCGTGGTTTGAGACCAGGGAGTGGCAGGATACAAGATCAATATCCATAAGTCAGTGAGAATCCTCTACAATAACAAAGAGAACTCAGAGAAGAAAACCAGAAAAGCAATACCTTTTACAATAGCCAACAACAAATTGAGATACTTGGGAGTGAACCTAACTAGAGACACAAAAGACCTATACAAAGAAAACTACAGATCATTTTTTGAGACACAATAAAAGACCTAAATAAATGGAAAAATATTCCATGTTCATGGCTAGGAAGACACAATATTGTGAAAAAGACAATCCTACCAAAAGTAATCTACATGTTCAGTGCAATTCCAATACAGATACCAAATTCCTTTTTCAAGGAGATAGAAAGGGAAATTGTTATGTTTATTTGGAGAGAAAAGAGACAATGAATAACCAAAATAATATTTTTTAAAATTTGCTATTGTTATTTTAGTGAAAGTTTACAAAGAGATGGGGTTTTAAAATGAATTCATTCATATACCTTTTTCTCCCTCCTCCTCCAATTATCTTGTACCATATAATATATTACCATACACATAATTCTAATCATCTGTTTCTTTCAGATAGTCCTTCCCTTTACCTATGCCAGTGCATTGTTCATTATCTACCTATTTGTTCTTAAGTTTTTAGTGTTATCATTTACTTGATTATGTTGTGCAGAACATCACACACACAAAAATCCACTGCTTAGAAAATTATTATCCTCTTTTCCTTCTTATCCGTGGTAATCAACAAAAATGTTGCTTTCTCTAAGTAGAGCTAATGGTCAGGTTACTATGTTCCATCAGAATTTATGGGCAAACTATTGTCACTATTGCTGTTGTTCGGTGCCATCTAGTTGAGTATAATTTGTAGATATCCCATAATTAACAGATCTGAAACTTACCCTAGCTTGTACTATCCTCACCATCTCTGATATGCTTGAAACTATTGTCACAGTTACTTTGTCAATCCATCCCATTAAGTGTATTACATTATTTCACTGAACTTTCCAAGCATGATATTCTTCTTTTCCAAGCTCTGGGCTTCCTAAAACGTGCCTAAAGTATGTGGGACAAAGCTTGATCATACTTGCCTCCAAAGAACACCTTGGTTGCAATTTCTTAAATAAACAAATATTTGTTTGTCCTCTTGGTAGTCCATGGTATATTAAGTACTCTTCTCCAACACCACAACTCAAAGGCATTGTTTCTTCTTCTGTCATTGTTATTCTTTCTCCAACATTCAGATGCATAGTAAGTAATTAAGAAGATCATGAGTTGAAGTCAGTGTACCTTAATGTTTAAACTAACAGCATTGCTCTTTAGAACTTTGGAGAGGTCCTTGAAAGCAGATTTTCCCAATGCAATGCGTCTTCTGCAACATCTCTTGACTATTAAAGGGTGTTGACTGTGGATCCAAGTAAAATGAAATTATTGTCAACTTCCATCCTGTTCAATCTTTATGATGAATATACAACCCTGATGCCATATTCCTTTCTGTAAAATCTAAATTCTCAAATTATATACTCAATTTATAGATTAAACAAGTATAGAGAAAGAATAGAGCTGTGTTTCTTTGCTCTGTTTGTCGTATTTCCTTGCTCTGTTGGCACAACCACCTCTTGATCTAGGTAGAGGTTTTGCTTGAGCACAATTAGGTGTTCTATGATTTTCATTCTTCTCAGTGTTAGCACAAGTTCAAATTGGAGCTGAAGAAAATGAAGACCATTTACCCAAAATATTATCTTGAGTTTATCCCATCTGAATTCCTTTTTAAATCTCACGAGTACTTTTGAGACATTGAACACTGATAATTGAAGAACAGACGAGTTGTGGGATGACATCAAGAATATCATTTATAAAGACAGAAAAGAGTCATTACAAAGACAGAGGAGAAAGAAAAGACTACCATGAATGACAGAAGAGACTGAAAACTGCTTTGAGAAGACAAAATAAAAGGATAAAATGCTTAAGTAAAAGAGATGAACAGAAGATTTTAAAGACCAACTCAGGAAGACATTATAATAGAAAATGCAAAGTCTTGAGTTGTTATTGTTGTTATGTGCCATCGAGTCACTTACGACTCATAGGGACCCTATGTACAAGAACTCTAAAAGCTGTTCTATCCTGTGCCAACCTCGCTGTCTCAAACACACTTATTCCCACTACTCCACTCACAGAATCGATCCATCTCATCGAGGGTCTTCCTATCCTGCGTCATCTCTCCACTCTCCCAAACATGATGTTCCTCTCCAAGGACCAGTCCCTCCTTGCAACATGCCCAAAGTATGTCAGACGAAGCTTCAGAATGCTTGACTCCAAGGAGCATTCTGGCTTCACCCTCACGAGGACAAACTTGTTTGTTCTCCTAGCAGTCCACAATATATTCAACACTCTTCTCCAGAACCACACCTCAAAGGCATCAATTCTCCTATTCACTGTCCAACTCGCTGATGCATAGCACGTAATTGCAAAGACTATAGCCCAGATAAGGCAAACCTTAGTCTCCAGCGTGATGTCGTTGCTCTTCAGTACTCTTGAGAGGTCCCTCACAGCTGACTTTCCCAATGCAATTCGTCTCCTGATTTCCTGGCTGCTTTTACCAAGAGTGTTGACTGTGGAGCCAAGTAAACTAAAACTGTTAACTATCTCAATCTCTTCACCATCCATAAGGATGCTGCCAATTGGCCCAGTGGTGAGAATCTTTGTTTTCTTGATATTGAGCTTCAATCCATATTGAAGACTTCATTCCTTGACTTTCTGCAGCAAGTGCTTCATTTCTTCCTCAGTTTCATCAAGCAGCACTGTGTCATCTGTATATCGCAGGTTGTTGATGATTCTTCCACCAATCTTGATGCCACATTCCTCCTCTTGAGTTACTCAATAAAAAAGGAAGAACTCACTATTTGTCAAACTAAAAGAATTGAGAAAAGAAATACAGGCCTTACGTGGCAATCCTGGAGGATACTATTAGCACACAATTGAACGATACAGGAATCATCAAAAGAAGATAGAGAAAATAAATAGAGTTATTATACCAAATAGAATTGGCTGACATGGAAACATTTCAGAATGTAGTACAATGAAAAGGAAACAATGAAAATGAAGGAAGAAATTCAAGCTGCATTGAACGCATTAGGAAAAAATAAGTCACCAGGAACCAATAGGATAGCAACTGGTGTGTTTAAAGAACGAAATTCAGCTCTGGATGTGCTTACCAGTATGTGCCAAGAAATTTGGAAGACAGCTACCTGACCAACTGATTGGAAGAGATCCATATTTGCTCCTATTCCCAAAATGTGTGATTCAAGAAAATGTAGAAATTATCTGATATCATTAATATTGCAAACAAATAAAATCTTGCTGGAAATTACCTAAAACTGCTACAATAGTGCATTGACAGAGAACTACCAGAAGTTCAAACTGGATTTAGAAGAGGCCATGGTACCAGGGATATCATTTCTGATGTCAGATGGAGCTTGGTTGAAAACAGAGAATATCAGAAAGATGTCTATATTTTGTTGACTATGCAAAGGCATTTGACATTGTAGATCATAACAAATTATGGACAATCTATATTTAATATTATGTATATTTGCCCATTTTTAACACAATCACCTTTATTATTGCATTTACAACTTTTAAATATTTTTTTTTGTTTCAAATAAAAATTTAATTTTGACAGGTTTTTTTTATGTTGTGGTGAGAAAGAAAAATCTGGTGGTATTATTTGATCTGACTTAATTGCAATTGTGAAAAACTGAGAAACTCAAATGTCATTTTGTTCTTATTTCAATATTTGTAGTATGGCATATTTTTACCAAGAACATAATAAAACTATATTTTGTTTTGAACTGAGCTAAGTAAAAGACAATGATTGTTTTTTCTTAATTTTTTTATTTTATTATTATTAATTTCAATGAACATTTAC
>NW_006399999.1:3508707-3516500 GCF_000299155.1 Elephantulus edwardii
CAATAGTTTTCTTGCTGAGTCTTTAGGGTTTTCTAAGTATACTATCATATCATCTGCATAGAGAGATAATTTTCCCTCCTCTTTACCAATTTGGATACCTCTTATGTCTTTCTCTTGGCTTACTACTATCGCTAAGACTTCCAATACAATATTGAATAAGAGAGGAGATAATGGGCATCCTTGCCTAGTTCCTGTTCTTAAAGGAAATGCCTTTAACCTTTCTCCATTGAGAACAATGTTGGCTCTCGGGTTTGCATAAATACATTTACTATATTAAAGAAATTCCCTTCTAGTCCTATTTTGTTGAGTGTTTTCATCGGGAAAGGGTGTTGGATTTTGTCAAAGGCCTTTTCTGCATCAATTGATAGGATCATGTGGTTCTTGTTCTTTGCTTTGTTAATATGATGAATTACATTAATTGTTTTTCTTATATTGAACCATCCTTGCATACCTGTTATGAACCCCACTTGGTCATGATGGATTATTTCATTGATGTATCATTGGATTCTATTGGCCATTATTTTACTCAGGATTTTTGCATCTATGTTCATGAGATCTATTGTTCCATAGTTTTGTGTTTTTTTTATTTTGGTGGTGTCCTTTCTTGGCTTTTGTACCAAGGATATGTTTGCTTCATAGAATGAGTCTAGGAGAACTCCATCTTTTTCTTTTTTCTGAAATACTTTATGTAGAATTGGTGACAGTTATTCTCTGAATGTTTGATAAAAGTCACTTATAAAACAATCCTGTCCAGGGCTTTTTTTTTGGTTGGAAGTTGTATCACCTTTTCAATTTCTTCGTTTGTAATGGATCTGTTCAGATGTTCAATTTTGGTTTGTGTCAGTTTTGGTAGGTTGTGCATTTCTAAGTAATTGTCCATTTCCCCTGGGTTTTCATATTTGTTTGAGTATAGTTTTTCCTTAATATTCTTTTAGCTTTTTTATTTTAGTTGGTTCTGTTGTGATGTTGCCTGATTCCTCTCTTATTTGCATTATTTGTGTCTTCTCCCTCTTTTCTTTTGTGGTTTTGCTAATGGTTTGTCTATTTTATTGACCTTTTCAAAGAACCAACTCCTAGTTTTGTTGATACTTTCAATTGTTTTTTGGTTTTATATTTCATTTTTCTCTGCTCTAATTTTTATAATTTCAGTTTGTTTAGAGGGTGTTGGGTTTTCTTCCTGTTCTTTTTCAATGTGTTGGAGATGTTGGGTTAGAGAGTCAATGATCAATTTTTCCTGCCTTTGATGTGTTTGCTTACTGCTATAAATGAACCTCTGATTACTGCTTTGGCTGTTTCCCAGAGGTTTTGGTAAGTAGTGTTTTCATTGTCATGCATTTCAAGAAACTTCTTAATTTCATTTTTTCTTTCTTCTTGTACCCATTCATGTTCAAGCAAGGTGTTGTTCAGCTTCCAAATGTATGGCATTTTCTCCTTTATTCTCTTGTTATTAATTTCTAATTTTGTGGTGTTCTGATCTGAAAAGATACGTTGTATAATTCCTATGTTTTAAAATTTGTTGATGCTTGCCTTGTGACCTAGAATGTGATCTATTCTGAAGAATGTTCCATGTACATTGGAAAAGAAGGTATATTATGCTTTTTTGGGGTGCATTAGCCTATAAATATCTATGAGATAAAGTTGGTTAATTGTGTACTTTAATTCTTTAGTATCTTTGTTGAGATTCATTTTGGCAGTTCTATCTTTTCTTAAAAGATGTACTGAAGTCTCCAAGTACTACAGTAGTGTTGTCTATCTCCTGTTTCAATTTTGTTATGGTGTGTTTTATATATTTTGCAGGTCTTTCATTTGGTGCATAGATATTCAATATTGTTATACACTCTTGTTCTATTGATCTTTTGAGCATGTGTAATGACCTTCATTGTCCTTTGTGATGGTTTTTGCATTGAAATTAATTTTATCAGAGATAAGTATCGCTACTCCTGCTTTTTTTTTTTTTTGGTTGCCATTTGCTTGGTATATTTTCCCCCATCCTTTTATTTTTAGTCTTTCTTTATCTTCATTTTTCAGATGTGTCTCTTGTAGACAATATATTGATGGATTTTGTTTTTTTATCCAATCTCCTACACATTTTCTCTTCAATGGTCCAGTTATACCTTTGAAGTTCAGCGTAATTATTGAGAGGTAGGGCTTTATTGCTAAAATTTTGTTCAATACTTTTTGGCGTTATTGCTAGTTACTTTGGTCCATCCTGTTTTTTGTGGCATCTCTGTATGAAGGACATCTCTCAGTGTCTTCTGTAAGACTTGTCTTGTCTTTATGAACTCCCTTAGTTTCTGTATTTCTGGGAATATTTTGATCTCTCCTTCATATTTGATGGAGAGTTTTGCTGGGTACAATATCTTGGTTGAAACTGTGTCCTTTAGTGTTCGATATATGCCATTCCATTGTCTTCTTGCTCGCATGGCTTCTGCTGAAAAATCAACATTTGATCTTATCTGTTCTCCCTTATAGGTTACTCTTTGTTTTTCTTTCGTTGCTTTCAGTATTCTCTCCTTATCTTTGGTTCTAGCAAATTTGACTACGATATACCTTGGTGTTTTCCTTTTAGGGTCTATTCTATATGGTGTTCACTCAGCTTCCTGAATATATATTCCGTCATTCTTCATTATGCCTGGAAAGTTTTCTTCTAGTAATTCTTCCACAACTCTTTCAGTGCCTTTACTTGCTTCTTCCTTTTCTGGGATTCCAATGATGTGGATGTTATTTCTTTTAATGGTATCCCACATTATTCTTAAGTTTTCTTCTGTTTCCTTCTTTTTGGATTCTGCTTTTTTCTCGGTCAAATCTGTGGTGACCATTCTATCTTCTATTTCACTGATTCTGTTTTCCATCTCTTCACCTCTATTTGTATGTCCCTCCATCATGTTGACAATGTCAGAAACCTTAGATTTCACATTTTGGATCATGGTTTCTTGTTTCTCCAGTGTCTCTAATGCCTCATTTGTTTTCTCTGCATTGTTTTGGATTTTTTTTAAGCTCCTCCTGATTTTTTAGTATTGTGTCCTCTAATTCTTCAAGTTTGTTTTTCATCCATTGAAAATATTCAATCATTTTTTTTAATTTTGCATCAGAAGTTCCATCAGACTTTCTGGTTTCATGAAATCCATTGCTATTGTGTCCTTTTTTGCGGGAGATATCTTGTTTTAGGCTTGGGTGGTGACTGAGGTACCCTGCTTCTTTTGAGATATTGACACCGAAGAGTTTATGAAGACTGAGGTGATAGCTGCTTCTTGGTTTGATGTCACTGCTCCCCTGTCGAGATGCACAGGACCTCCCTGTTTCTTGCATTAGCGAGACCAACGTGGTCAGGCCAGACAGCAGTTTGTAGTCCAAAGAAACTAAATCTTCAATGTTAGACAACTTTTTCATGCGAGGTTGATAAATGCTATAATTTGGTCTATGTGTTGTTGTTTTTTTTTTTTAATTCCTGCCCGAGGGCTCCAAAATTCAAAGCTGGTGGGGGGAGGGCACAAACTTCCTGGGTGGGGGTAGCCTTGGTACCTGCCAGGCACGGGTCTAAGGTCCAGAGGTGTGTCCCGTGTCCAAAACTACTCCCTGTCTCCACTGGTTCTGTGAGGACCTCTTGCCAATTCCAAAATTCAAAACTGGTGAGGAGGGCCAACTTTTAAATAATTTACTTTCTTGCACCAATCCCACCCAACTTCCCCCAGTCATCAAGTTAATTACTACTTATACTAACCCTGTAAGACAGAATAGACTTGTTTATAGGATTTCAAAGACTGTCAATCTTTACGGAAGTAGACTACCTTATATTTACTGCTGAGAATGTCTGGTGGGTTCAAACTTCAAGCTTTTACATTAACAGCAGAATTTTTGACCACTGTGTCACTGTTACTGTTATGGACCATCGAATCGGAACCAAACCGGTGGACCCTCCAGTATGTTTTCAGAGGCAGTAAATACCATGGAAAGAGATTGCCCATCTTTCTCCTACAAGGCAACTGGTGGATTCTAACCATGTGCCTTGAGTTGACAGCACAACTCCTTTGCAAACCTCACTGTGCCATTGGAACTCTAATTTTAGATTTCTACATGACTAAGTAAGAATTACATAGACCTGGTCTGACTACAAACTCGTTACTTACCAAGATATAGGAACATATCTCACTTGTAACCCATAAACTACCTATGACAAATACCTAAAAATATGGGATTGGTTAGCATACCAAGTGGAGTTGTGTCATCACCCGCCACTGCTGTAACCTCAACAACCAGTATCACATCCTCAGCAGCCATGGATTGCTAGTAACTAGGTACTTTGTGGGGATCACTGACCACGCATGACCACTTGAGCTCAAGCAGAAGGGAGTGGAACAACTGGAGCTCAAGTGAAGCAGCAGACCCAGTTCTTGAAGGGAAAACCAAGGCTTCTTGATTTTCCATTCAGGTGATTTGTGGAGATCACTGCTGTTTGATTGGACCACGTGGGACCCCTTGAGCTCAAGCAGTACAGCTGGAGGTCGAGTGAGGCAGCAGAGCCAGTACTCTAAGGGAAAATCAAGGTTTCTTAGATTTCCATTCAGGCACTTTGTGGAGACCAGTAATGTTTGACACATGGCCCTGCAAGCCACAGGTCAAGAATTAAAAACAAATATACAGGTCCTATACAAAACATTTCCATACTCTCGATCACTATATAGTTACAACTTAACATCTACTAAGATAAGACTTAAGACTTAATGTGAAGAAAGCAGCAATGTGTCTTAGTTATCATGAAAAAACAAAATAACCCATCTCTTAAAAAAACAGACCCAATAACTAGAGAGAACCAGAAGAAACATACTGATGTGGGGTTATTTGAACAGCTACAGAAGAAGATTAAAATGATGGAAGAAGCAATTAAGAAAGCAAATACCCCAGAAGCAACAGTCCAGAAGAAATATATTGATGAGGAGCAACATGAACAGATATGGAAGAGAATGCAAAAGATGGAAGAAAAAAATTGATAGAATAGAGAGGTGCAAGAACTTAAAAAATTCATCACAAGACAAAGAGGGTACAAACAACAAAGTACTAAAAATAACAGAAAAGCATGAAAATGCAATACAGAATATTAAGAACGAAATAGTAGAAGTGTGCAACATTCACAATAAAGTAGAACTAAAGAGATGGGACAGAAAGTCAGTGAGTTGGAAGACAAGAGCCTCACTGACATCATATTTGAAGAAAACTCAGAGATGAGACGTAAAGAAAATGAAGAAAACATTAGAATCATATGGGATGACATCAAGTGGAATAACATACTTATGATTGGAATTCCATAACAGGGGAGTGACAGGGAAATCACTGTGAAAATAGTGGAAGAAGTACTAGAATAAAACTTTCCAGGTATTTTAAAGAATGGGGAAATCCATATTCAAGAAGCACAGGGAATGCCAAATAGACTAGACCCAAAAAGAAAAACATCAAGACATATCATATTAAAATTCTCCAAATTAAAAGATAAGGAAAGAATTCTAAAAGTAGAATGAGAAAAACAGAGTCATCTACAAAGGTGAAACAATTAGAATAAATTATGATTTCTCAGCAGAAACCATACCAGCTAGATGACAAGGGATGGCATATACTGAAGTTGAAAAAAAAATTGTCAGCCAAGGGACAAAGCTCTCTATCAAATAGGAAGGAACAATTAGATCCTCTGCAGGAAAGAAGGGAACTTAAAGAATTTATGAAAACAAGACCAAAATTACAAGAAATTTGAAGTGAATTCATTCACACAGGAATGCCAAAGGGAGGTGCACAAACCATAGTAAACAGTAACAAGAGAAAAAGAAACACAGCAAAGGGGTAAAAGTAAAACCTGCTATGACAATAATTACACTTAATGTGAATGGAATAAATGCACAAATTAAGAGAAAAAGAGTAGTAGAATGAGTTTTTTTTTAAAAGCCCATCAATATCTTGCCAGCAAGAGATACATCAAAAAATAGAATAAAAAGGAAGACTCAAAATCAAAGGCTGAAAAAAAATACCAAGTAAATGGCAACCTCAAAAAAAGCAGGAGTGGCAATATTAATTTCTGATAAAATATATATTTAAGAATGAAAACCACCATAAAAGATACAGAAGGGCATTATATACTGATTAAAGGCAAAATAGATCAAGAGGACATAACCTTGGTCAGAATTTATGCACCAAATGATAGACCTGCAAAATACATAAAACGATGGTTAATAGAATTAAAGAAATAGACACCACCACAATAGTAGGAGGAGATTTCAACACACCACTATCACCAAAGGATAGGTCAACCCAAAAGAAACTCAACAAATTGCAGAAGACTTGAGCTACATAATCAGCCAACTTGACCTAGTGGAAGTATTCAGGGAACTGCACCCAAATAAAACTCAATTCACTTTCTTCTCAAGTTCACACAGTATGCTCTCCAAAATCAGTCACATATTAGGACACAAGCATTAACAAATTAAAAATCACTGAAATAATAGAAAGTATCTTCTCAGATCACAATGCCATAAAACTAGAAATTAACCACAGAAGCATAAAGCTTACAAAATCATTCAAGTGGAAGCTAAATAACTCTCTGCTAGAACATGATTGGGTTATAAGAGAAATAAAGAATGAAATTTAAAAGTTCCTTGAAACAAATGAAAATAAAAAGAAAACATATCAAAACCTCTCGGATAAAACTAAGGCAGTCCACAGAGGGCAGTTCATAACAACAAGCACATACATTAAAAAAAGGAAGAAAGAAGAAAAATCAATGATTTAACTTAACACCTTCATCATCTAGAGAAAGAACAACAATCTAATCTTATCACCTGTAGAAGAAAAGAAGTTATCAGGACAAAAGCTGAAATCAATGAGATAGAAAACAGAAAAACAATTGAAACCATTAGTAAGTCCAGGAGAGAGAGAGAGAAGAAGGAGGAGGAGGAGGAGGAGGAGGAGGAGGAAGATGATGACACAGATAACTCAATTAAGAACTGATAGACATGTCATAACAACAGAACCAGGGGAATGTAAATCTACAATATCAGAACACTAAGAATATACTAAGGTATATTTTGATAAATTTGAAAACCTAGAGGAAATGGACAAATTCCTTGAAACTCATACCCTGCCCAGATTGACAAGGACAGGTATAGAACACTTGAATAGACTTATTACAAAAGAAGAAATTGAAAAGGTCATAAAAAGACTTTCCCATAAGAACACTCCTGGACCAGATGGCTTCACAGCTGGATTCTACCAAACATTCTGAGAGGATCTATCACCAATTAGACTTAAACTATTTAAAAAAAAAAGAAAAAGAAGGAACTCTCCCAGAGTCATTCTATGATATAAACATAACCCTCATAGCAAAACTAAGCAAAGATATTGCTAGGAAAGAAAACTACAGACCAATCTCTTATGAATATAGATGCGAAAATACTTAACAAAATCCTAGCCAGTAGGATACAAAAGTACATTAAAAAAAGAAAAAAGTTCACCATGACCAAGTGAGATTCATAACAGGTATGCAACGATGGTTCAACATAAGAAAAACAGTCAACGTAATTCACCATATTAACAAAATAAATAATAAGAACCATATGATCTTAGCAATTGATGCAGAAAAGGCATTTGAAAAATTCCAAAATCCCTTCCTGATTAAAACACTCAGCAAAATTCGAATAGAAGGGAATTTCCTTAGCATAGTTGGAGTCGGAAAATCAAAAGGGCCGAACTCGCTCAGCATATCTTAAGCTCAAGGAACTGAAGAACAAATTCAAACCTCGAGTTGCTATAAT
>NW_006399999.1:3518920-3524305 GCF_000299155.1 Elephantulus edwardii
CATCCAAGCAGATATATGCACACCCATGTTTATTGCGGCTTTCTTCACAATAGCAAAAACTTGGAAACAACCCAAGTGCCCATCAACAAACGAATGAATAGAGAAGCTGTGGTATATTCACACAATGGAATACCACGCTGCATTGAGAAACAAGGAACTCATGCAATATTATTAAAAATGGGTGACCCTGAAGGACATTATGCTGAGTGAAATATCTCAGTCACAAAAGGACAAACACTTCATAGTGCCACTGCTGTAGAATAGGACTGACATCAGGGTTGGGGTAAGAATGAGAAAAACTGAATAAATTATGTATATCGCATTGAAACAGATGAGGGAGAGAACAGTTTAAAAGCAATATATTATAGGGTATTATGATTATCATAAAGGTCAGAAATGAAAGTTGCAGAGTGGAGTATACTCGGGGCAGGGGTGGGGGGAGGGTGCGGAGGGATTGTATACCAATGAAAGAAGTTTTCTCTTTTCAAAGAGAAGAGCGAACTGGGGGGTGGGGGCAAGGGAGAAAAGTGCAACAACGAATAAATGGAAATTCAAAATCTCTGTAAATGTTCATTAAAATTAGTAATAAAAAAATCAGAGGAAATGAGAACTGAAGCTCAAATAGAAACTTGTACACCAATGTTCACAGCACCATTCTTCACCATTTCAAGAACATGGAAACAGCCAGATGTCCAGCCACAAATGAATGGATTGAGAAATTTTGGTACATTCACACAAAGGAATACTACGCAGCACACAGGAGCAATAATTTTGTAAATTACTACCTAACTTGGGAGGGACTGGAAAGCATTATGCTGAGTGAACGAACTCAGTCTCACAAGGACAAATACTGTATAAAACCATTATTATAGAATGAGTATGAGGTTTCAAGGCAGGGGAAGTGTGGATGGTAAGATGGTAAGGATGGGGAGGTGTTAAGGTGTTAATCATAGGATTGAACAATTCGGTGGGTTGGTGGGGTGAAGGAAATGGGAAGGATCTTTTGTGATAAACAATGTATTCAAACGTTGTAAATAAATCAGAGTAATTTAAAAAAACCCTGAACATGGAGGGGTTGGGTGGAGAAAGTATTTGCAATGATTAAATCTTTGATTGCACAGTTTTAAAAAAAGCATCAAAACTGATAACCAGAAAACTTTTCAGAGGAAGGAAATTTAAAAAATAAATATATAAAAGTTCATTTTAATGAAAAAAAGTTAATGTAGTAAGAATTTTAAGACATATAAGAGAAAATCCTAAAATTCTTGAATATGTTGTTGTTGTTATGTGCCATCAAGTCTCTTGCAACTCATAGCGACACTATGTACAACAGCCCTTAACCCTTCTCTGTCCTATACCAAACTCATTGTTTCTGACACATCTACCCTAAATAACACAGTGACTGAATCAATCCACCTCATTGAGGGTCTTCCTCTCTTGCGCTGTCCCTCCACCCTCCCCAGCATGATGTCCCTCCACCCTCCCCAGCATGATGTCCCTCTTTAAGGATTTGTCCCTCCTTTCAAAAAGCTCAAAGTATGTCAGACACAGCTTGAGAATCCTTGCTTCTAAGGAGCAGCCTGGTTTTACCCTCTCCAGGTGGAACCTGTTTGGTACATTCAAGACTTCTCCAGCACCACAGCTCCAAGGCATCAATTCTCCTATCACCCTAATCATTGTTCAGCTTTCTGATGCATAGCCAGTAACTGTGAAGATTATGGCCTGGATCAGGGGCACCTTAGTCTCCAAACTGGTATCTTTGCTCTTCAATATTCTGATGAGGTCCCTGACAGCACACTTTACTGATGCAATTTTTCTTTTTCTTTCCTGGCCGCTGGTACCAAGAGTCTTAATTTTGGAGCCAAGCAAACAAGCTGTTAACAATCCCAATCTCTTCATTGTCTTTCATGATGTTGCCAATCAGCCCAGTGGTGAAAAGTAAAAATATGCAGAATTTGGACCTTACTAGTGAGGAACAAGGGAACTCTGATGTCCTATACTCTGTAGAGAGTTCAATGGCTCAAAGAACTCTCCTTTCTGGCACTTCAAATCTATCAACTGTTCTGTGAGAGAAATATGAGCAAATTCCTCTTATGCGATTATAACCTTGGAAAGCTTCTGGAGGGTCAGCTATGAGTCCCTCTAACTCAACAGCAATGAATTTGAGTGAGAATTCAGAATTCCATAAGGAACGTGTTACTGGAAACTAGATGTTGCTGTTCATAGACGACCTTGAGTCAACTCTAACTCATAATGACACAGCAACAATCTCTGCTGCGCTTAAGCCCAATTTGTTTTTTACATTTTTTAATATTACTCTGATTTATTTGCAGAGTTTGGATACATTGTTTTTTAAAAAACATCCTTCCCATTTCCTTCATCCCATCCACTCATTAGATTGTGCAACCCAATGATTAACACCTTCCCCTCTGCCCTGATCCTTAGCCCTCTATTTCCACAATACCTACCCCTTGGATCCTCACAGTCATTCTACAAAAATGGTTTTATACAGTATTTGTTCTTGTGGGAATGAGTTCACTCAGCATAATGCTTTCCGGTCCCTCCCAAGTTAGGTAGTAATTTGCAAAATGATTGCTCCTGTGTGCTACATAGTATTCGATAAAATTTCAGAAGTACTGTGTAAACTTTCCTTATGAGATTATTGTCTGAAATGGTATTGGCAGATGTTTGTTCCCAGTCAGTATGTTTTCTTTTCACCCAACTGGAAAAAATTTTATGAACACAGAGATTTAACCTTTAGAAGGTCCCATCATCAATTTTTATCCTGTTCAGTTTGTACATTTATGGATGTATTTTGTTGTCTCTTTGTTCCATAGACTAGGGCTTTTAAGATTGATCCCTTATGTCTCTTATGAACATTATGGTTTTGGGCTTTACTCCAAAGTGTTTTATCCATCTTGAGATGATTTTTGTGTATGGTGTGAGATGTGGATCTTGTTTCAAGCTTAAGCCCAAAGTTGCAGTTACTGAGTTAATCCAATTTATTGAAGGAATTCTTTCCCTTAACTGAACTTCTATTTTTCCAAGAATAATATTCTTTCCCAGGGACTGGCCCCTCATAAAAAACATGCCAAAAATATGTGGGTGATCAAATAATGATTTGAAAGATGGAGTAGTAATAGACAGAGGTCAATTATAATTAATTTTGGAAAACACAATGCGTATGAATGTATGAATTTATGAAATACAATGTGAATGAAAGATTTTGTGAAATGTAATGCATATGGAAGAAATAAAATTTTTAAATTTTTTAAATTAATTTTTAATTGATATTTTAATGTAAGTTTATAGAGAACTTGGATTTCCACTCATTCATTATTTCACATTAACCTCCCTGTACAATTGTACAATTCCCCACCCCTAACAGAGAACACTTTAATATGCAAATCTTATTCTGGACTCCTGTCATGCAAATAATACCTAATAATATATTCTTTTTCTTTATATTCATATATTCCTGTTAAGCAGTTCTTTCTCTCATCTGTTTCAATGCACTGTACATTATTTATCCTCTCTTTTCTTAGGTTCCCCACAACCCCAATGTCAGTTCAGTTTTATAACAGTGGCATTATGCAGTATTTGTCCTTTTGTGACTGAGATATTTCACTCAACATAATGTCCTCCAGGGTCACACATGTTGTATAATATTTCATGAGTTCCTTTTTTTATCAGTTCTGCCTAGTATTCCATTGTATATCCCATTGTATACCCCACTTTCTATGTCCATTCATTTATTAATGGGCACTTGGGTTGTTTCCATCTCTTCACTATTGAGAACAATGCAGCAATAAACATGGGTGTGTGTATATATCTGTTTAAGTGGAAGTTCTGGTTTCTTTATGATATATTCACAGGAGTGGAATTGCTGGGTCAAATGGTATCACTATTTCCAACCATCTGAGAAAGAGCCATAGTGCCTTCCATAGTGGTTGCACCATTTTACACTCCCACCAACAATGAATAAGGGTTCCAGTTTCTCCACAACCTCATCAGCATTTGCTGTTTGCTGCTCTGTTGAATTTTGCTATTCTTACTGGGATGAGATGATATCTCATAGTTGTTTTGATTTGCATCTCTTTTATTGCTAGGGATTTTGAATTTTTCTTCATGTTTGTTCATCATCTGAATATCTTCTTTGGTGAAGTATCTGTTTATATTCTGTGCCCATTTTGTGATTGGGTTGTTTATCTAGTTGTGGTGCTCTAGTATCCTATAAATTGTAAATGTGAGTCCATTATCAGATATGTCATTACCAAAAGATTCTTTCCCAGTCTGTGGCTTTCCTTTTTTCCCTGTTGCAGGTTGTTTTTGATGTGCACAGGGATTTGATTCTTAGAAGGTCCCATTCATCTATTTTATCCTCTTCTGATCGTAGATTTTGCAGGATGCTTAGAAGACTGTTTGTGTCGTGGATTAGGCCTTCTAGAGTTCTTCCAAGCTCTTCTATGATGAAGTTTATAGTCCTTGGTTTCAGTCCTAGGTCCCTGATACACTTTGAGTTGGTTTTTGTGTATAGTGTGGGTTGTGGGTCTTTCTTAAGTTTTCTGAAGATAGTTTTTCCAATTTTGTCAGCACCATTTGTTAAAAAGACTGTCGTTTCTCCACTTAACAGATTTAATCTCCTTGTCAAAAATTTTTGACCATAGGTAGATTAGCTGATTTCTGGGTTCTCAATTCTATTTCATTGATCTATCTGTCTGTCATTGTACCAGTACCATGCTGTCTTGACCACCACAACAGTGTAGTAGGATTTGAAATAATGGAGTGAGATGCCTCCTACTTGTTTCTCTCTGTAAAGAGTGCCTTGCTTATTTGGGCTTTCTTTCTGGTACAATGACAGACACATAGATCAATGGAATAGAATTGAGAACCCAGAAATCAGCCCATCTATTTATGGTCAACTGGTTTTTGACATGGAGATGAAATCAGTTAGGTGGGGAAATGAAAGCCTTTTAAACAAATGGTGTTGGCAAAACTGGAAAACTATCTGCAGAAAACTTAAACAAGATCCACACCTCACGCCATATACAAAATCCAACTCAAGGTGGATCATGGACCTAGGACTAAAACCAAGGACCATAAACTTCTTTCAAGAAAAGCTTGGAAGAACTTTAGTAGTCCTAATCCACAACATAAAGAGTCTTCGAAGTATCCTGAAAAATTTACAACCAGGAGAAGATAAAATAGATGAATGGGACCTTCTAAGGATCAAATCCCTATGCACATCCAAAAACTTCTCCAACAGGGTAAAAAGGGAAACCACAGACTGGGAAAAATATTTGGCAATGACATGTCAGATAAGGGACTTATATCTAGAATTTATAAAATACTTGAGCACCACAACAAGATATGGGTAAATAATCC
>NW_006399999.1:3525443-3527406 GCF_000299155.1 Elephantulus edwardii
GGGTATGTTCAGGTGTTCATTTTCAGTCTCTGTCCGTTTAGGTAGGTTGTGAGTTTCTAAGTATTTGTCCATTTCCTCTGTTGTTGCTCTTGTTAAGTGTCATCGAGTTGTAGACAACTCATAGCGACCCTATAAACGAAAGAACTAGACACTTGTATAACTTTCGTCCTCTCTCCAGGTTCATAGGGTTTCTGGAGGGAAGCTATTTCAGAAGTAGATGTCACTCCTGCTTCCAAGCTTGTTTTAGTCAGGGAGCCCCACCAAACACTCTCCACCATGGGTGTCATAGTGTTCATCACTGTCATAGTGTTCATCAGTGTCATAGTGTTCAGCTTCACAGCAACCACGAGCTATATGACCTAGAAGAAAGTTGCAACAAAAACAGTTTAAAACAGGGTATTTTCTCTAGGTTTTCATATTTGTTTGCGTATAGTTTTTCACAATATTCTATTTTTTAATTTTAGTTGGGTATGTTGTGAAACTGTCTGTTTCTTCTCTTGTTCGTATGGTTTATGTATTTTCTTTCTTTTCCTTTGTTAGTTTTACTAGTGGTTTGTCAATTTTATTGAATTTTTTGAAGAACCAACTCTGGTATTGTTGATGGTTCCAATTGTTTTCCCGTTTTCTGTTTATTTCTGTCCTAATTTTTAGAATTTAAGTTTTTTTAGAGGATGTCTGGTTTCTTGCTGTTTTTTTTTTTCAATTTGTTTGAAATGTTGTATTAGAGAGTCAATGATCATTTTTTCCTGTTTTTGATGTGTTTGCTTATTGCCATAAATTGACTGATTATCGCTTTGGCTGTTTCCCTGAGGTTTTGGTAAGGTGTGGTTTCATTGTCATTTATTTAAAGATTTTTTACATTTCATTTTTAAAATTTCTTTTAATACCCACTCATGTTCAAGCAAGGTGTTATTCAGCTTACAAATGTATGAGGGGTTCTCCTTTAACCTCTTTTTATTAATTTCAAATTTTGAAGCATTGTACTCTGAGAAGACGTTTTGTATTATTTCTATTTTTTTAATTTTAAAATTAAAATGTGATCTAATCTCGAGAACATTCTATGTGCATTATATACATTGGAGAAGAAGGTATACTATGTTTTTTGCGGGTTGCATTTTTGTTGTTGTTGTTGTTAAGTACCATTGAGTCATAGAGACCTATGAACGTCGCAACCCCATAAACAAAAGTGCTCGACACTTGCTTGCGTGACTTTCATCCTTTCTCCAGGTTCATAGGGTTTCCAGAGGCAAGCTATTTACGGAAGTGGATGCCACTCCTGCTTCCAAGCTTGTTTCAGCTGGGACACACCACCAAACACTGTCCACCATGGGTAATCATTATCGCATTTGACACATCAGGTTCACAGTGTTCCACTTTACAGCCACCACAAGTTATCTCTGTACTGCAAGTGGACACACCAGGGTTATACTACCAAGAAGACTGTTTGAACAAAAACAATGAAAAACAGGCTGTAGGGCAGCAGAATAGTGCATTGAGATGTGTGTGTGTGTGTGTGTGTGTGTGTGTGTGTGTGTATATAAAATAAAGTAGGTTTATTGCATCATATAATACTTCAGCATCTTTGTTGAGTTTCTTTTTGGTAGTTCTATCTCTTCTTGAGAGTGCTGTATTAAAGTCTCCTAGTACTATAGTGGTGTTATCTATTTCCTTTTTTAGTTTTGTTAATGTTTGTTTTATATATTTTGCAGCTCTATCATTTGGCGCATGTTGTTGTTGTTATGTGCTGTCGAGTCGCTTGTGACTCATAGCTCCCCTGTGTACAAAAGCCCTAAACCCTACTCTATCGTGTGCCAATCACACTGCCTCTGACACACCCATCCCGATTACCCCAGTCACTGAATCAATCAACTTCATAGAGGGTCTTTCTTCCCCTCTTGCACTGTCCCTCCACACTCCCAAGCACGATGTCCCTCTCCAAGGACCTCTCCCTCCTTACAACATG
>NW_006399999.1:3527686-3549385 GCF_000299155.1 Elephantulus edwardii
TTTATTTCCTGGCTACTGGTGCCAAGAGTGTTGACTGTGGAGCCAAGCAAACTAAAGCTGTGAACAATCTCAATCTCTTCACCATCCATCCTGATTCTGCCAATTGGGCCAGTGGTGAGAATAGATATTTATTATTGTTATATCCTCTTGTTCTATTGACCCTTTATACCTTTCTTGTCTTTTATGACGGTTTTTGCATTGAGATCTATTTTATTGGATATTAATTTAATATTGTTACTCCTGTGTTTTTCTGGTTGCCATTTGCTTGGTATAATTTTTATCCCAGCCTTTTCTTTTTAGTCTTTATTTATCTTCACTTTTCAGGTTTGTCTCTTGTAGACAGCATGCTGATGGATTTTTTTATCCAATCTGCTACTCTTTTTCTCTTCAGTGGTGCATTTAAACCATTCACATTCAGTATGATTACTGAGAAGCAAGACTTTATTGCTATGATTTTGTTGAGTTATCTTTGGTGCTACTGATGGTTACTTTGGTCCATCCTGTTTTCTGTGGCACCTCTGTAAGAAGGACATCTCTCAATTGTTTCCTGCAACACTGATCTTGTTTTTACAAAATCCCTTATATTCTGCTTTTCTGAGAATATCTTGATCTCTCCTTCATATTTGATGGACAGTTTTGCTGGGTACAGTATTCTTGGTTGACAGTTGCATTCTTTCAGTGTTTGATACATGTCATTCTACTGTCTTCTTGTTCTCATGGTTTCTGATGAGAAATTGGCACGTATTCTTATTTGCTCTCCCTTATAGGTTACTCTTTGTTTATCCCTCACTGTTTTTGGAATTCTCTCTATATCTTTGCTTCTGGCAAATTTGACTATGACATGCCTTGGTGTTTTTCTTTTAGGATCTATTCTATATGGTGTTCTCTCAGCTTCGTGAACATATATTCTCTTATTCTTCATTATGCCTGAAAGTTTTCTTCTGATAATTCTTCCACAACTTTTTTGGTGCCTTCACTTGCTTCTTTCCGTTCTGGGATTCCAATATGTGCATGTGATTTTTCTTGATGATGTCCCACTTTATTCTTGGGTTTTCTTCTTTTTCCTTCCTTTTTGTTTCTGCTTTTTGTTCTATCAGATCAGTGGCGACAATTCTATCTTCTATTTCACTGGTTCCGTGTTCCATCTCTTTAATTTTTTTCATGTTTCCCTCCAACATATTGACAGCATCTGAAACAATGGTCTTCATATTTTGGATTGTGGTTTCTTGCTTTTCCAGAGCCTCTAAGATCTCATTTGCTTTATATGTATTGTTTTTTATTGTGGGGTATGTGTGTGTGCGTGTGTGTTAAGCTCCTCTTGGTTTTTGCTTGCACTGTTCTTTAATTCTTCAAGTTTGTCTTTCACCCATTGAAAATATTCAATTATTGTTCTTTTAAATTCTGTGTCAGAAGTTCCATTAGACTTTCTGGCTTCAGGATTCATACTGTGCCACTTTTGGGGGGTGAAATCTTGCTTTCGGCTTGTGTAGGGTGTGATGTACCTTGCTTCTTACGTGACATTGCTGTGGTAGAATTTTTCATGGTTGAGACAACAGCAGGGTCTTGGTCTGATGTCACTGCTCCAGAGGAGGGTGGGGCAGTTAACCTTCCTGGGTTTCTTTCTGAACTTTTGACTCAAGGGAAGATTTGCTTCAGTTTGCGAGAGAAAATGGCCTGTGAATGAGCAGCCTCCTCTATTAGACAACTGCTGCAGCTATACCAGTCCAAGGTGCTCCAAGCTAAAGAGAGCTCAGGCTTTGGGAGGCGAGAGAAAATGAAATAGTTTCACATGTGATACTAATGTCTCTGGTGCAGTTCAGAGGGGTGGCAGCGGGTTATTCTCCAGGCATTGGATTTGGGGCATCAGGTCGATGGCACCACAGCCTTCAGATGGTGTCTTCAGGATCTCCCAGTGGTGCAGGTGGAATATTCAGGTGGAGGGGTGGGAATTATGGGCAATGGGGTGGGACTTTTGGGTGGTGGGGCAGGATTGCCACTTGGCTGGGACAAGACTTCCAGGCAGGAGGTCCAACAATTCCAGGAAAAGGCTCAGTGGGCTTTCAGACAGCCATTAGGAGTGTCTCTGCAGCCTAATAAAGTCCTTCAGGGGTCGAGGGGGCAGGTCCAAATGCCTCTAGTCAGAGTGAGTGGGGCTCTGCCAGGCAGGTGTGCTTCAGTCTAGTCTAGCAAGAGAATAGGAATGAGATCGAATACATCTGCAGAAAAACCGCTGGAGAAGCTCAATATCAGCTGTGAAAACTAGGCCAGGCGCTGATTGTGGAACAGACCAACAACTACTCATATGCAAGTTCAAGCTGAAACTGAGGAAAATTAGACCAAATCCACGGGAGGCAAAATATGACTTTGATTTCATCCCACCTGAATTTCAGAATCATCTCAGGAACAGGTTTGAAGCCTCGAACACTTATGTGCAAATACCAGATGAGTTGTGGGAGGATATCAAAGGTATCATCCAGGAAGAGTGCAAACGGTCATTACAAAGACAGAAGAGGAAGAAAAGACCAAAATGGATGTCAGAGGAAACTCTGAAGATTGCAGTGGAGCATAGAGAAACCAAAGCACAAGGAAGAATTCAAGACACTAAAGAGCTGAACAGAAGATTCCAAAAGGCAGCTCAGAATGACAAAACAAAATGTTACAATGAAATGTGAGAGGAGCTAGAGTCAGAAAATCAAAAGGGCCGAACTCATTCAGCATTTCTTAAGCTCAAGGAACTGAAGAAGAAACTCAAACCTAGAGTTGCTATAATCAAGGATGCTTTAGGCAGAAGGTATTAGAAGAAGATGGAAGGAATATACTGAGTCATTGTATCGAAAGGAATTGGCAGATACAGAAGAATTTAATGAAATAGGATTTGAGCCAGAGCCTATGGTGATGAAGGAAGACGTTCAAGCTGCTATGAAGAAAATAGCAAAAATAAGGCCCCAGGAAGAGATGGTATACCAATTGAAGTATTTCAGCTAACAGATGCTGCCCTGGATGTGCTCACCAAGTTGGCCAAGAAATCTGGAGAACAATCATTTGGCCAACTGACTGGAAGCGATCTATATTTGTTTCCATTCCAAAGAAGGGTGACCCAACAGAGTGTGAAAACTACAGAACAATATAATTGATTTCACATGCAGGCAAGATTCTACTGAAGATTATCCAAAACTGGAACAGCACATCAGCAGAGAATTGCCAGAAGTCCAGGCTTGGTTTAGAAGGGGTCGTGGTACTAGGGATATTGTAGCTGATGTTAGATGGATCTTGGCTGAAAGCAGGGAATACCAGAAGAATGTCTATCCGTGTTTCATTGATTATGCAAAGGCATTAGACTGTGTGGATCATAACAAACTGTGGCTGACTCTCAAAAGAATGGGAATCCCAGAACATTTAATCGTGCTAATGCGAAACCTATACTTGGACCAAGAGGCAGTCGTCAGAACAGAGCAGGGTGACACTGTATGGTTCAAAATTGGGAAGGGTGTACACCAGGGATGTGACCTGTCTCCATACCTTTTCAATCTGTATGCAGAACGGATTATCCGAGAGGCTGGTCTCTATGAGGAGAATTGTGGCATCAGGATTGGTGGAAGATCTATTGACAATCTGCGTTATGCAGATGACACAACCCTGCTTGCTGAAACTGAGGAGGACCTCATGCACTTGCTGCAAAGGGTCAAGGACTGCAGCCTTCAGTATGGATTGAGGCTCAATGTCAAGAAGACAAAGATTCTCACCACTGGACCAATTGGTAGCATCAGGATGGATGGCGAAGTGATTGAGATTGCTCACAGCTTCAGTTTGCTCAGCTCCACGATCAACACTCTTGGCACTAGCATCCAGGATATAAAAAAAGTATTGCAATGGGAAAGTCTGCTGTTAGGGACCTCTCTAAAGGACTCAAGAGCAACGGTGTCTCTCTGGAGACTAAGGTGTACCTAATACAGACCATGGTCTTTGCCATCACTTGTTATGCATCAGAGAGTTGGACAGTGACTAGGGAGCACAGAAGGAGAATTGATGCCTTTGAGCTGTGGTGCTGGAAAAGAGTATTGAATGTACCATGAACTGCCAAGAAAACAAACAGATTCATCCTGGATTCAACCAGGCTACTCCTCGGAGGCAAGGATTCTGGGGCTTTGTCTGACATACTTTGGACATGTTGTAAGGAGAGACAGGTCCTTGGAGAGGAACATCATGCTTGGGAGGGTCGAGGGACAGCGCAGGAGGGGAAGACCCTCTATGAGGTGGATTGATTCAGTGACTGAGGTCATCAGGATGGGTGTGTCAGAGGCAGTGCGATTGGCACAGGATAGAGCAGGGTTTAGGGCTGTTGTACATAGGGTCACTATGAGTCGCAAACGACTCAACCGCACATAACAACAACAACCTACTGAATTGACTGGATGCTTGGTCCCATGGACGCAGGCACAGTGTGAAGTTGTAGACAGGGTATGAAGTTTCAGACAGAGCACAAAGACGTAGGTGGAGCATGGAAATGCAGCCGGAACAGGAAGACGCAGGTCAAGAAATATCATTTTTTTTGTTTTATTCTTTTATTATTATTATTTTATTTTATTTTATTAGCTTTAATGAGCATTTACAGAGATTTTGGGTTTTCATTCATTCATTGTTGCACTGTTTTCTCTACCCTCCTCCCCAGTTGGTTCTCTAAAAAAATTATTGCCAACTGAGAATCTTACATTTTACAAATTTCTCCATCAAAATTAAGACATTCTAAGAAATACAGAAATTAAAGGAATTTTTTAAAACAAGACAAGCTTTGCAAGAAATACTAAAGGAAGTCCCTTACACAGAGACAGCACAGAAAATTGTACGTATCAAAGTAACCAACAAGGACACAAAAAAGAATCCAACAATTAGCAGCTATAAAACTTTTTCTTTCAATAAAACATACTGAATGTGAATGGCTTAAATGAATCTATAAAGAGAAAAAGAGCACTAAATTTTTTTAAAGCCCATTAATATGTCAACATGTTGCATACAAGATATACCTGAGGAAAGATTCTAAAGATAGGCTAAATGTCAAAGAGTGGAAAAAATATACCAAGCAATCACAAAGGGGGTGAAAAAAACCCCAAAAACCATAAGTGGCAATATTAATCTAACAAAATGGGCTTCAGAATGAAAACCAGCATAAGAGAACAGAAAGGACAGTATATAATGCTTAAAGGGTCAGTAAAGCAAGGGCACATAACCTTAATACAGACACACCAAATAACTGAGCTGCAAAAAAACACAAAACTTTAACAGAATTGAAGAAAGAAGTAGACAACCTTACATTTAGTCAAGATTTCAGTACACATTGTATTTCAATATAATATTTCTCATATAAAGACAGATCTACTAGAAAGAAACTCAGAAGCAGAAGCATGTCGACTTCCTAGACATACATAGAGTACTGCACCCAACCAAATCTATTGAGCTACATTCTTCTCCTGTGTGCATGGAACATTCTCCAGAACTGGTCACGTGTTAGATCAAAAAGCAAGCCTTGACAGATACAAAACCAATTAATTAATACAAAGTATCTTTTCAGACCATAATTATTTAAAATTAGAAATCAGCAAAAGGATAAGGGAGAAAAAAACATGCACTTGGAAGCAAAATAACACTCTGCTTGTTCACTACTGGGAAATAGAAAAAAATAAAAAGAAAATGTGAAAGTTTCTTGAAGCAAATGAGAATGAACACACAACATCTCAAAACCTCTGGTATACAGCAAAAGTAGTACTCAGAATTCACTTAATAGTAATAATCAAATGCATAAAAAAGGAAGAAAGAACTAAAATAAACTAGAATAAGCAAATACATCTTTGAAAAATTGCAGCTAGGGTGCTACTTGAAAGCCAAGATGGTGAAGCTTCATCTCACATATTTTGGGCATGTCTTTGTTGTTGTTACGTGCTGTCAAGTCACCTGAGACCCATAGCAACCTCATGTACAGCAGCTCTGAACTGAACGCTACCCTATCTTAGTCCAGTCTCACTAATTCTGGCACATCAACCCTCTTTGCCCCAGTTACTATATCAATTCATCTCATCAGAGGCCTTTCTCTTCTGTACTGTCCCTCCACACTTCCAAGTATGATGTTCTTCTCTAAGGATCAGTCTTTCCTGGCCATATGTCCAAAGTTATGTGAGACAGAGCTGCAAAATCCTAGCCTGTATGGAGAAACTTGGTTTCAATCTCTCCAAAACAAGCCTATTTGTTTTCTTGGTAGTTCATGTTCAAGACTCTTCTCCAGAACCACAAGTCAAAGGCATTGATTCTTCTTCTGTCATCCTTAGTAATCGTCCAACTCTCTGAATCATTACAAGTAATTGCGAAGACCAAAGCCCATCTCAGCTCTCTAGAGAGGTCCCTGAGCAGATTTCCCAGTTCAGTTTTTCTTATGATCTCCTGATTGCTTGTGTGAAGAGTATTGATTGTGGAGCCAAATGAGCTGTAATTGTCAACAACTTCAAACTCTTCTCCATCTATCATGTTGCCACCAACTGGCATAGTGGTGATGCTGCCCTGGATGTGATCACCAAGTTGTGCCAAGAAATCTGAAGGAGAACTACTTGGCCAACTATCTGGAAGAGATCCATATTTATTCACATTCCAAAAAAAATGTGACTTGACAGTGTGGAAATTATTGAACAATATGACTAATATCACACACTAGCAAAATCTTGCTGAATATTATTCAGAAATGACTGAAGAACTGGCCAAGAACTATCAGAAATACAAGCTGGGTTTAGAAGAGATCATGTCGCTAGAGACACCATTGCAAATGTTAGATTCATCTTGGTAGAAAGCAAAGAGTACTAGAGAAATGTCTGTCTGTGTTTCATTGACTATGTAAAGACATTTGACTTTGTGGATCACAACAAATTGTGGCTAACATTGAGAAAAATGCAAGAAAAAGCCAAGAACACTTGATTGTGCTTATGCGAAATGTGAAGAAGGATGCAGTCTTCAGAATAGAGTAAGGAAACACTGCATTGTTCAAGATCAGAAAAGGAGTGAATCAGGGATGCATCCTGTCTCCATACCTTTTCAGTCTATATTCCAAACAGATCATTTAGGAAGCAGAGTTTTATGAAGAGGATGTGACATCAAGATTGGAGGAAAACTGATCAACAGCCTGCATTATGCAGATGACACAACCTTGTTTACTGAAACTGAAGACCAGAAGCGCTTGCTGCAGAAGGTCAAGAAATGTAGTCTTCAATATTAATTGAAGCTTAGCATCAAGAAGACAAAAATTCTCACCACTGGGCCAACTGGCAGCACCATGATAGATGGAGAAGAGATTGGGCATGTTTGATAGCCAGTAAAATGTGTATGGATACCCAAAAAGGGAAGGGATGGTGGAGGAGGGTAGGGAGGAGGAAAATCACAGGTCACAGAATTTGGTGGGTGGAGGGAGGGGGTGATTAATTAGGAAAGATCAGTGGGTGTCTGAAAAGATGTAGTAATAATGGGTATAGGTTAATGGCGATTCATTTCACAAGATACAATGTGTGGGAATTATCTTAAGAAACAAAATGTGAATTTTAAAAAAAAACTAACAATTTTTTTTAAAAAAGAAAAATACACCATGACCAAGTGGGATTTATAACAGTTATTCAAAGATTGTTCAACATAAGAAAAGCAATTAAAGTAATTCACCTCAGTAAAGCAAAAGACAAGATCAGCTCTATTGATAGAAGAGATACTTTTTACAAATCCAACTTTCTTTTCTGATAAGAACACTATAAAAATGGACTTCGAGGGGGGTTTCCTTAATGCAAGATCAAAAAGCCAAGCCAACAGCCAACCTCATCCTCAGTAGTGAATGATTGAGATGTCCACTATCACCACTCCTATTGAATATTGTATTGAAAATCCTAGCTATAACAATAAGGCAAAGGAAAGAAATGAGAAGCATCCGAATTTGCAAAAGAAGAGTTTACATGTTGTTGTTGTTGTTGTTGTTATGTGTCATTGACTATGAGTCACAGAAATCCTATGAACAATGGCTCAGAACTTTCTCCTACCCTGAGCCAACTTCACTGTCTCTGACACATCCGACCACATTTCCACAGTCACTCATCCATGATCTTCCTCTTCTGCACTGACCCTTCACCTTTCCAAGCACGGTGTCCTTCTTCAAGGACTGGTCCCTCCTGGCTATATGCCCAAAGTACATGTTATGGAGCTTTGAAATCCTTCCCTACAAGGAGCAAAGTGGTCTCATTCTCTCCCAGACAGTTCTTTTGACAATATATGATATGTTCAATACTCTTCTCCCACACCACAAATCAAAGACATAGATTCTTTTCCTGTCATCTTTATTCATTACTCAGCACTCAGAGACACAGCAAGCAATTGAGAAGACCATAGTCTGGATCAAGCTTACCTTAGTCTCTAAATTTTTTTAACACTCCACAGAGGTCCTTGACAGCAGATTTTCCCAAAACAACTCATCATTTGATTTCTTGATTGATGGTGCCAAGAATGTTGATTGTGGATCCAAGCAAGATTAAATCATTAACAATCTCAATCTTTTCTCCATCCATATTGCCTATTGGCACAGAGTCTTTGTGGTTGTTTTATGTTGAGATGAAATTAATATTGAAAATTACACAACCTTGATTGCTGAAACTGAAGAGGACACAAGGCATTTGCTGCAGAAAGTCAAGGATTGTAGTCTTCAATATGGACTGAAGCTCAACATCAAGAAAAGAAAGATTCTCACTCACCACTGGGCCAATTAGCAGCTTCATGATGGACGGAAAGAGATTGAAATTGTTGGTGAATTCGACTCGCTTGGTTCCATAATCTACACTCTTGGCATCTACAGTCAGGAAATCAAAAGACAAATTACATTGGGAAAGTTTGCTGTCAGAGACCTCTCTAGAGTACTGAAGAGCAATGTTGTCAGTCTGGAAACTAAAGTGCAAGTGATCCAGGCCATGGTCTTCACAATTACTTGCTATGCATCAGAGAGCTGGACAATAACTTAAGGATGATAGAAGAAGGATTTTACTTTGAGTTGTGGTGCTGAAGAAGAGTGTTGAACATATCATGGACTGCCAGAAGGATAAACATCCTGGAGAGGATGAAACTAGGCTGCTCCCTGGAGGCAAGGATTTTCTGGCTCTGTATCACACACTTTGAGCATGTGGCCATGAGGGACCAGTCCTTGGAGAGGGACATCATGCTTGAAAGGGTGGAAGACCAGCGCCGAAGAGGAAGACACAGGATGAGACTCGGTGATTGGAGAAATGGGATTAGATCTGTCGGAGATGATGAGATTGGCTCAGGATACGGTAGGTTTCAGAGCTAATGTACATAGGGTCACTATGAGTCGCAGGCATCTCAATGGCACATTAGCAATCACAGCAATCTTTGACCTCCTGCAGTAAACACTTCAAGTCTTCCTCAGTTTCAGCATTCAAGATTGTATCATCTCCATAAGGCACGTTGTTGAATCTTCCTGCAATTCTGATGTGACATTCCTCCTCATAAAGACCAGCTTCCTGAATGATCTGTTCTACATATAGATTGAAAAAATATGGAGAAAGGATACATCCCTTGTGCACTCCTTTCTTGATATTGAACCATGCAGTGCTGTCTTGCTCTGTTCATTCAAGAGCTTCCTGGTAAGATAGAGGCTTTGCATGAGCACAAATCAAGAGTTTTGGGACTCCCACTCTTCTAAAAGTTAGCCACAGTTTCTTGTGGTCTACAGAGTCAAATACCTTTGTATAGTTGATAAAATTTAAATAGACATCCTTCTGATACTCTCTACTTTCATCCATGATTCATACGACATCCCTTTTGATAGACCTAGTGTCTTTTCTAAATCCAGCTTTTATGTCTGGCAGTTCTCTATCAATGTACTGTTCTCGTCGTTTGGGGATACTCTTCATGAAGATTTTGTCTGCATATAGTATTAGTGATATTGTTGGATAATATCCATATTCTGTAGGATCACCTTTTTTTTGGGGGGGGAGAATGGGAATAAATATGGATCTCTTATAGTCAGTTGAGCAGGCGGCTGTCCTCCAGATTTCTTGTTACAACTTGGTGACAACATCCAGAGCTGCATTTGTTTGTTGAACCTTCTCAATTGGTATTACTGGGACCTTATTTTTTGCCATTTCTTCTCAGAAGTTTTAATTTCTTCATTACCATTGGTTTTTAATCATTTTCTAGTTTCTGAAAAGATTCTGTTACCCAATTCTTTTTTGTACAATGACCCAATGTAATCCTTCCATCTTCTTTTTTTTGGGGGGGGGGTTAAATTGTGTATTTGTTTGCTCACAAAGTTTATGCACATTTTGGTTTCACACTATTCTTCATTTATATTGTGTTTAATATAATAATTTCCAGTCATTATGTTTTATAAACTCAATCACCATTGGATCTTTCCCATCATTACCCAGTCTTTTCAGGTCCATACTGGATCCTTCCCATTTCCTTCACCCACTCCTTCTACCCTGTGGTTTCACCCCTACATATTTCACTCCTTTGCCCCCATCCTTTCTCTCTTTGGGTTCCCATATATGCTTTACCAGTTATCCTATTTTTACAATAATGGTCGTATTTGTCCTATGAGTCTGAGTTAGTTCACTCAGCATAATGATCTCTAGTCTCTTCCAAGTTGTGCAGTATTTTTTTAAATTGTTGCTCCTGAGGGCTGCACAGTAGTCAACTCTGTGAATGTACCATAATTTCTCAATCCATTCAGTTATAGTTGGACATTTGGACTGTTTCCATGTTCTTGCGATAGTGAATGACACTACTATGAACATTCGTGTACAGATCTCCATTTGTATCTCAGTTCTAATTAACTTGGGGCATATTCCTAGTAGTGGAATAGCTGGATCTATCATCTTCATGGGTCATTCAATATATTGTCTATATAATTCTTAAGTATTGCAACTCATGGCTTGAATTGAGAAATACTGAGTGAATTCTTCCCTTTTTATTTTTGCACTCCAGCTGTTGGCACATTTTGTTACAAAACTTTGCTTTGAAAAAAAAAACCCACACTTTGCTTTGTCTAAGCGAGCTGCTCTTCGAAATATTCTGTTCAACTCTAACTTTTCATTCCTTCCCTTTCTATTGGCTTCTTGATGATCTAGTTCAATCTTCTGGCATCCATCTTGGTCTTTTCTTCTTCTTCTGTCTCTGCAGCAACATTTTGCTTTCTTCATGGATGACATCTTGATATCATCCCACAACTCTTCTGGTCTTCATTTATTATTAATCACTGCCTCAAATCTGTTCTTGAGATGGTTTTTAAATTCAGGTGGGACAGACTCAAGCTCATATTTTGGGGATTGTGATTTGTTTTCATTTAATTTAGCTTCAGTTTGAACTTGTACATGATGGTCAATTATCTGTTCCGCAGTCATTACCTGGGCTGATTTTCACAGTTGATAGTGAGTTCTCCAACCACTCTTCCCACAGATATAATTTATCTCATTCCTGTATAGTCCATCAGGTGAGGTCCGTGTGTATAGTCGCTGTTTGTGTTTTGGTTTGTTGTTTGTTTGTTTTTTTAAAGATGTTTGCAATTAATAAATCATTGATTGTACTAAATTATATATAAATTATATACCTTCTCATTTGTCCCAATTTTGCACTCCTGTCACCAGTTACTATTAATGAACCTTGGTTACAATGTTCAATCAATTTCAGACTGCAAAAATTGTTATAAATCTTCTATTTCTCCTCTTTGATTTTAGTTGTTGGTGCATATATTTGGATGAGAGTGGTATTAACAGATCTTCCTTGCATGCATATATATAGTGTCCTGTCTCTCACAACATTGTACTTCAGGATGGATCTGGAAATGTTCTTTTTGAATATGAATCCAACCCCATAATATAAATGCAACCCCATTTTTCCTCATTTTTTCATAACTGGCATAGTAGATCACATAATAGTGATTCAAAATGGCCGATGCCAATCTACCTCAGTTCACCAATGCTTAGTATGTCAATATTTATGCATTCCATTTTTTATAAACAATATCTAATTTTTCAACATTCATACTTAGTTCATTCCACATTCCAATCATTAATGACTGTTTGCAACTATTAATTTTTCTGTCTCTCAATATGAAGCCTCAATCTCCTATGTATCTACTAATCTAAATGTCTAAGAGTGCTCTATTGTTCACAGAATTTTCAAAGGCCTGTTACTTCCGAATTCAATAGCTAGTCCTTCCTTGTTGCTGTTTGTTATTGTTAGATTCTGTCAAATTGCTTGTGACTCATAGTGATCCTATGTACAATAGGCCTGGACCCTGCTCTCTCTTCAGCCAACTACACTGTTTCTGACACGCCTACCCCCATTACCCTAGACACTGAGTCAATCCATCTCATCAAGACTATTCTTTCTCTTGCGCTGTCAGTCCATTCTTCAAAGCATGATATCCTTCTCCAAGGACTGGTTCCCTTCTGGTAACATGCCCAAAGTATGCCAGACAGCCCGTTTTCTCCCTCTCCAGGATGGGCTTGTTTGTTTTCTTAGCAGTCAAAGGGGCTAGTAGAATGGAGACACACAAGAGAGTGGGTATCCTCCTACATTTTATGGTGTCCACCCAGCATGTTCAGCAAAATGATTTTTAAGTTCTAAATATAACAACCTTATGATAAGAAAGTAGGAGGACCTGCTTGAGACTGACTATGTTGGAGAAATATGGAGAGAAGCAGAAGGATTATGTCAGGGGTGAGACAAGGATGTGTGAAATACACCCTTTCAGAAGGAAACAAAAGCACACATTACACTCTCATACAAATGCATGGACAGAAACAAAATATTAAGCGCTGCCTATCTTCTTAGATTCAATATTAAATCACTCTTGAAATAGCAAAATCAAACCCACTACCAGAGTCAATTTTGACTCACAGCAAACATGTAGGACAGAGAAGAAAAACCTTCATAGTTTCCATGTCTCTAATTTGGGATGAGGCAGAAGCAGACTGTCCTATCTTCTTTTGATCTACTTGCAAAAAATCAACCACTGGAAACTCTAGAGCCCAGCTGTACCCAGACACACGTGTGTTGCTTGGAGGCTACCTTGTGCTGCTTGATGTAATTTCCAAACACACTGTTATCAGAGTACCTTCTGGTATCAGGTCCTGATTTTTGCTGCTAACAAAATAGTGCCTGTTAAACAAATCTAAGAGCCCCTGCCAGTATACAGAAGCATCATACATGTGTTCCTCATGTTCAGGAGGTGATAGCTCTGCCCTAGTGTTACTATGCATTTGGGTGCAATGTTTCTGTTGTTGTTGATATGTACTATCGAGTCACTTGTGACTCATAGTGATCCTATGCAGAATAGCTCTGAACCTTGTTCTATCCTGTTCCAATCTTATTGTCTCTGACACACCTACCCCCATTACCCCAGTGACTGAATAAACCCATCGCATCCAGGGTACTCTCTCTTGTGCTGTCCCTCCACTATTCCAAGCATGATAGCCCTCTCCAAGAACTGGTCTCCCCTTGTAACATGCCCAAAGTGTGTCAGACAAAGCTGCAGAATCCCTGCCTCCAAGAAGCAGCTTGGTTTCAACTTCTCTAAGATGAACTTGTTTGCTCTCCTGGTAGTCCATGGTTTATTCAAAACTTTGCTCTAGTACCACAGTTCAAAGGCAACAATTCTCCTTCTATCATCCCTAGTACTTTTTTTCCACTTTCTGACCCATGACAAGTAATTGTGAAAACTATGACCTGGATCAGACGTACCTTGGACTACAGACAGGCACTGTTGCTCTTCAGTACTCTGTAGAGGTCCATGACAGCAGATGTTCACAATACATCTTTTAATTTCCTGGCTGCTGGTACCAAGAGTGTTGATTTTAGAGTCAATCAAAGAAAAGCTGTTAACAATCTCAATATCGTCACTGTCTGTTATGATGTTGCCAATAGGCCCAATGGTGAGAATCTTTGTTTTCTGATATTTTGACCTGTTGTTGTTATATGCTGTAGAGTCTCTTGCGACACATAGAGACCCTATGTACAACAGCCCTAAATCCTGCTCTATCTTATGCCAATCGCACTGCCTCTGACACACCCATCTTGATTAACCCAGTCACTGAACCAATCCACGTCATAGAGGGTGTTCCCCTCCTGCACTGTCCTTCCACGCTCCCAAGAGTGATGTCTTCCCCAAGGAAAAGTCCCTCCTCACAACATGTCCAAAGTATGTCAGACAAAACCTCAGGATCCTTACCTCCAAGGGCAGCCCAGTTTAACCCTCTCCAGGAGGAACCTGTTTGTTTTCTTAGCAGTCCATGGTACACTCAATACTCTTCTCCAGCACCACAGCTCAAAGGCATCAATTCTCCTTCTATCCTTCCTAGTCATTGTCCAACTGTCTGATGAATAACAAGTTATTGCAAAGACCATGGCCTGTATTAGTCTCACCTTAGTCTCCAGAGTGACACCATAGCTCTTCAGTACTTTAGAAAGGTCCCTAACAGCAGACTTTCGCATCACAATATGTCCTTTAATTTTCTGGCTGCTGGTGCCAAGGGTGTTGACTGTGAAGCCAAGCAAACTAAAGTTGTGAACCATCTCAATCTCTTCACCATACATACTAATGCTACTAACTGGCCCAATGGTGAGAATCTTTGTCTTCTTGATATTGAGCCTCAATACATATTGAAGGCTGCAATCCTTGACCCTCTGCAGCAAGCACTTCAAGTCTTCCTCAGTTTCAGCAAGCAGGGTGTGTCATCTGCACAATGCAGATTGTTGATAGATCTTCCACCAATCCTGACTCCACACTTCTCTTCATAGAGTCCAGCCTCCCAGATAATCGCTTCTGCATACAAGTTGAAAAGGTATGGAGATAGGACGCATCCCTGGAGTACGCCATTCCCAATTTTGAGCCATGCAGTGTTTCTTTGCTCTGTTCTGATGACTACTTCTTGGACCAAGTATAGGTTTCGCATTAGCACGATCAAGTGTTCTGGGATTCCCATTCTTCTCAGAGTCAGACACAGTTTGTTATGACCCACACAGTCAAACACCTGTGCATAATCAATGAAACACAGATAGACATTCCTCTGGTATTCCCTGTTTTCAGCTAAGATCCATCTAACATTAGCTACAATATCCCTAGTACCACGACTCCTTCTAAACCCAGCCTGGAATTCTGACAGTTCTCTGCTGATGTGCTGTTCCAGTTGTTTTTGGATAATCTTCAGTAGAATGTTACTTGCATGTGAAATCAATGATATTGTTCTCTAGTTTCCACACTCTGTTGGGTCAGACGCATAAACTCAAGAGATACTTGCAGCAGCATAAGAAATTGGCAAAAAAAGATAGAAAGAAAAAAGAAATTGATAGCAGCATGAGTCATTTGGAATCTCAAAAGCCCAGAAGGCTTAAGATATAAGCTATCATATCAAGGGCGAGATAAGGCTAGAGAGGTGTTGAATGGTGTAGTCGGAAGTAGAAGAGGATAGTGGGGCAAGGAAAGGGGTGGGTCAAGACACAGGTATCAAGGATGGGGACAACATTGAATTTATTGGTTATTTCTATAATTGGGGATGTCTTTCATCTGCTCTTTTCTGTAAAATGTTTGTCTGTCAGATACTGTTCTAAATCAGAACATTCAAATTCAGACAGACTAGGAAGAAGGATTGCCATCCACTTCTGAAATAAAGGGGATTCAAAAACTTTATGTACAATAGAGGACACTCAGACTAGCAGATATGGCAACTGAGGCTGAACCCTCAAATATGGAAACACAAAGGAGGAGGAACAGTTGTAGGCAGACCCTAGTGATTGGTACATGGAATGTGAGAACCATGAATGAAGGAAAATTAGAAATTGTTAAGAAAGAAGAGGAAGACATAACCATTGACATACAAGGTATTGGAAAAATGAGATAGACTGGCATGGGACATTTTGAGTTATGATCTACTGTACTGAAGATGAAGAGCTGAGGCTGAACGAGGTTGCTTTCATAGTTAAAAACATTATTTCTAGATCCATCTTGAAATACAATGTAGTGAGTGACAAGATAATTAATGTCCATAGGAAGTCTAGAGAATCATGTAAATATATGCAGCAACATCTAAAGCTAAAGAGGAGGAAATAGAAGATTTTTACCAACTTTTGCAGTCAATGAAACATGTAATCAAGATGCATTCATAATAATGGGTGACTGGAATGCAAAAGTTGGGTATAGAGAAGGAGGATAAATAGTTGGAAAACATTGACTTGGTGCCAGAAATGAAGCTGAAAATAGAATGATAGAATTCTGTACAATCAATGAATTACTAATTGCAATTTTTTTGTAAGAAACATAAATGCAGGCTATACACACAGATTTCCCTTGATGGTATGCATAAGGTTTGGGTGCAATAACCTTCTGAATTCTCTTGGGGTTGCTCATCCTCTTTCATCATTCCATCCTTACAACCCTCCATCCTTCCATCTCTCCATCCTTCCACCCTACCATTCTCCCACTCTCCATCCGTCCTGTTCGCCCTGGTTCCCAGACCTTGCTGGATTGTGGCTTTTACTTGTCTCTCTGTACATCTCCTCCGGCTTACGTGTAGGGCTTGAAGTTGGAGCTCAACCACTTTCTTCCTTAAAGATAAAACCAAAAAACTATAAAGATCATCAGAGGTTAAAAAAAAAAAAAGAAAAAATTTTGAAGCTTGCTCGGATCCACAATCAACACTCCAGAAGTCAGGAAATCAAAAGATGAATTGCATTGGGGAACTCTTCTGTCATGGACCTCTCCACAGTGCTGAAGAGCAACAATGACAGTCTAGATACAAAGGTGCACCTAATCAAAGCTGTGGTCTTCTCAATTACTTGTTATGCTTCAGAGAGTTGGACAATGACTAAGTATGACAGAAGAAGAATAGATGCCTTCGAGTTGTGGTGCTGGAGAAGAGTCTTGAACATACCATGGACTGCCAAGAAAGCAAATTGGTCTATCTTGGAGAGGTTGAAAAGCAACTCTCCTTGGCGGCTAGGATTTTGAAGCTCTGCCTCATTTACTTTGGGCATGTGGTCAGGAGAGACCGGTTCTTGAAGAAGGACATCATGCTCAGAAGGGTGGATGGACAGTTCAGGAGAGGGAGACCCTGGATGAGATGGATTGGTAGTGTCTGGGGCAATGGGGGTTGGTGTGTTGGAGTTGGTGAGACTGTGTAGATCACAACAAATTGGGGCTAACCTTGAGAAGAATAGAAATCCCAGAATACCTGATTATACCCATGCAAAATCTGTGCCGGGTCCAGGAAGCAGTTGTCAGAGTTGTTAAGTGGGTAGGTGTGTTAGAGACAGTGAGACTGGCTCAGGATAGGATAGGGTTCAGAACTATTGTACATACGGTTACTATGAGTCACTAGTGGCTTAATGGCACACAACAACAACAATAACACAGCCAAATGTCTTTGCATAGTCAATAAAACACAAGTGAACATCTTTCAGGCATTCACTGGTATTAGACAAAATCTGTTTTATAACCTTTCATTAAGATGGGGGAAACAAAAGAAAATGCATGGAGAGGTCAAACTCATAGTGTTAAAAGTTCAAATGATTGCTGTAAAGGGAATTGGTGGATTTAATTAGCATTCCCAGTAAGTTGATTGTAAGATAGGAAGATTATTTGGGTCAACCTGATCTAATCACATAATTCTTTTAAAATTAGTTTAGAGCCAGAGATTAGACCCAGACATTGGAGATTGGATCCACGAGGAAGATACACCATTTCTGTCATGAAGATAGGTGAGGGGCCACATCTTAAAGAAAGCAGGTGGCCTGTTGCTGTTGTTATGTACTATAGAGATGACTATGATTCACAGTGACTCTATGCACAAGAGCTCTGGCCCTTTCACTAACCTAAGCCAACCTGACTTTCACAAATCCTTGCCTCCAAATAGCAACCTGGTTCTACCCTCTACAGGACAGATATGTTTGCTCTCTTAACAACCCACAGTATGTTCTCTTTTTCAGCACCGCAGCTCAAAGGCATTGATTCTTCTGTCATCCTTAGTCATTATGTAGCTGTCAGATGAATAGCAAATAATTGATAAGATCATAGTCTGTATCACATGCTCCTTAATCTCTAGACAGACACTGTTGCTCTTTAGCACGCTAGAGAGGTCCTTTACAGAAGATTTTACATTGCAACTCATCTTTTGATTCCCTGTATGCTACTGCCAAGGATGTTGATTGCAGAACCAAGCAAGATAAAATCGTTAACAATATCAGTCTTCTCCATTTATCATGATGCTACTTAGAGGCTAGGTGGTGAGAATCTATTTTCTTGATGTTGAGCTGCAATCCATATTGAGGGCAGAAACGCTTGATCTTCTGTAGCAAATGTTTCAAGTCCTCAGTTTTGGCATACAAGTTTCTGTCATCTGTATAACGGGAGATGTTGATGAGTTTTCCTCCAATCTGGATGCCACATTTTCCTAATATTTTCCAGATCAGAAGTCAGTCTGGCTGACATCTTCATTTTATCTTTGTTAAATCCTGAGAAGAGAATATTGTGGCACCACGTGATGCCAAACTGTCCTGCAGAACTGTGTGATGGGAGTTGTTTTAAGCCATTTCCAAACTAAACCAAACTCACTATAGCTAAGTCAATTCCAACTCATGGCAACCATCCATTGCAGTTTTTTGAGGCTGCAAATCTTTATGGGAGGAGACTGTGTATCTTTCTTTCTCAGAAGCTGGTGGATTCAAACTACCATTTTTTTCTTAGGCAATATAAAAGGATTATATCATGGAGCACAAATATCTTCATTGTCTGTATTCTTCATGAGTGGTCCATTTACAGACAGTAAGTACCTCATCCATTTTCCAATTTATTTCTTTCCCAGTCTCTAAGAAACCAAGAGCAGAGTAGATCCATAGTGGAAATTCAGTTGATTATTTAATTTACAAGTGATTAACTGGAAGAAGGCCTGATTTTTTTTAAAGTAATTTGGAATTAATTATAGAAAACTGATGCCCACAGATAACAGCAAGTTTGTAATAGGTGGTTTATTTGCAAAGAAAGCTGATACTTTATGGTCAAATGTTAAGCTTCTAGAAAAGTCTGGTAGCAAGCTAGGAATAGCTTCTCAAATAGAGACTAGTTGCCAAGAGAAGAGAGTACGGAGCTGCATTAAAACCCTAAGAATATGACTTTTAGGTACAGAGGAGAAAAGGAACTGAAACTCTTTTGGAGACAGGATCCTGCATTTGAGGATCCCTGCCCCCACAGGACAATCCCTGGGACAAAACAGGATAAAAGAGTTTGCAAGAGAAAGCTTCCAGCAGGGGAAAAACTCACTTTTTCTGAAGGCATACTGAGCTGTGAGAAAGAGAGCTGACTTGAAATACTCCGCAAACACAAAATGCGTAAGGTGGAACTCCTGATCTCCTGCCACCTCAGAGACTAAGGACAACATTGGGCTTCAAGAGAGAAGTCAGCATCAGATGATGGATACTTTCCTAAAACAAGCACTTTCAGATGCAAGGGTGAGAAGGAACTGAAATTCCCTGGGTAAAGGTCCCTCCATTTAGGGATCCCTGCCACTTCCGAATAATTCTGGGGATCAAATAGGACAATAGAGTTTAAGACAGGCAAATGCAAGAAAGGGAAAGAATCAAATATTCAGCTGGCACACTGAGCTGTGAGAAAGGGAGCTGAGTTGAAACCACCCTGGACAGAAACTACTTAAGTGGAACACCTGGTCTCAAACCACTCAGCCACTCTGTAAACAAAGGAAGACAATAGAATGTGGCAGAGGAGACTATGATAAGAAAAGATTCCTGGAGAGTTGTGTTGCAAACCAGAAAGAATCTGAAGGACTTTAGGAAAGACATTTTTTTTTCCAGAAAGGACTTCCAGTAGATTAAGTGGTTCACCCCATAGAAAGAACATTTTAAACTGGCAAGTAATCAATAACATCATAAAGATAGAAACTATCAACAACTTATGCAGACACAATAGGAATGGCTTAACACTTATCAAGAAAAATTTCACTTAATGTCAAGAAAGCATCATGCAGCTTCAAACAGTGTGGGGGGGGGCAGGAAAAGCAGAGCATATTGTAAAGCCAATGAATACCCTATAGTTAGGAAAGCAGTGGGTATATATTAATATGGAGGCATTCGAACAGCTGCGAAAGAAGGTACAAATGATGGAGAAACAATTGTTGTTGTTGTTGATTGCCTTCAAGTCAAGCACGACTCATAGTGATCTTATGAATAAAAGGCCTGAAGCATTTCTATAATTATCGACATTTATCAAAGTTCGTAGAGTCCAGAGGCATGCTATTTAGGAAGTGGATGTCACCCCTGCTTCCAAACCTGTCATAAAATAAAGGGAATACCCTAAAGGCAAAGAACCACAAGAAAAATATTGATGTGGAATTATTTGAACAGCTACGGAAGAAGGTGCAAATAATGGAAGAAACAATGGAAACTACCAAGAAAGCAAACACTGCAGTGACACAGACACAGAAGAATTATATAGATGACGAGAAATGTGAACAATTATAGAAGAAAACGCAAAAGATGGAAGAAAGAATGGAAACTATAAAGAGGTACAAGAACTTAAAAAATGATCAAAAGACAGAAACAACAGAACTAAAATAACAGAAATGCAATCCAGAATAATAAGACAGAAATGACACTGTGGAGACAAAAAAGTAGAATAGAAGAGATGGAACAAAGAAAGACAAGAACCTAAATAAAAATATACTAGAAGAAAAATCAGAGATGAGATATAAAGAAAATGGAGAAAACAATACAATTATTTGGGATTACATGAAAAGGAAAACATACATATGATTGGAATTTCAGAATAAGAGAGACAGGGAAATGACTGAGAAAACTGTGGAAGAAATACAATGAAAGGTACAATGGAAGTCCATTTTCTTCTAGAAAAATCTTCCCGTGTATTATGGAGAATGCAGAAAGCCATAGTCAAGAAGCTTGGCAAAAGAAAACACTAAATAGAATAGACTCAAAAAGAAAAACATCAAGACATATCACAGTCAAATTCTCCAAATTACAAGGTAAGGAAAGAATACTAAAAGCAGGACAAGAAAAACAAAGAGTCACCTACAAAGAAGAAACAATTAAATTCAGTTCTAATTTTCATCAGAAACCATGGTAGCAAGAAAATAATGGAATGACATATACAGGGAGTTGGAAAAAAAAACCCCAAACAACCAATTGCCAACTGAGGATATTGTACCCCACATAGCTGTCTATCAAATGTTGTTGTTGTTGTTGTGTGCCGTCGAGTCGCTTGCCACTCATAGCGACCCTATGTACAACAGCCCTAAACTCCGCTCTGTCCTATGCCAATAGCACTGTCTCCGACAATCCCATCCCAATATCCCACTCACTGAATCAATCCACCTCATAGAGGGCCTTCCCCTCCTGCGCTGTCCCTCCACCCTCCCAAGCATGATGTCCTTCTCCAAGGACCGGTCTCTCCTCACAACATGTCCGAAGTATGTTAGACGGAGCCTCAGAATCCTTGTCTCCAAGTAGCCACCCGGTTTAACCCTTTCCAGGACAAATCTGTTTGTTTTCCTAGTAGTTCATGGTATTCTCAATACTCTTCTCCAGCACCACAGCTCAAAGGCATCAATTCTCCTTCTATCCTCCTTGGTCATTGTCCAACTCTCTGATGCATAA
>NW_006399999.1:3561137-3578862 GCF_000299155.1 Elephantulus edwardii
TTCTGTATCTGCCAATTCCTTTTGATACAATGACTCAGTATATTCCTCCCATCTTCTTTTTTTAATAATTTTAATGAACATTTACATAGAATTTGGATTTCCATTTATTCATTGCTGCACTTCTCTACCTGCCCAGCCCTCTTCCCCCGCCCCCAAGTTCACGCCTCTCTTTCAAAAGTAAAAGAAAGACTCCCTCCCTGGTACACAATCCCCACCTCACCCCTCCCACCACCCCAAGTACATTCCACTATGCAACCTAAATTGTGGACTCTTGTGATAACCATAATACGCTATCATATATCGCTTTTAAATTATTCAGTACCTCATTGGTTTCAGTGCAGTATACACAATTTATCCAGTTTTTCTCAGTCTTACCCCCACCCTGATATCAGTCCCATTTTACAGCAGTGGCACCATGCAACAAATGTTGGCGAGGTGATGGAGAAACTGGAACCCTTATTCACTGTTAGTGGGAATGTAAAATGGTGCAACCACTGTGGAAGGTGGTATGGCGCTTTTTCAAAAAGTTGCAAATAGAGATACCATTTGACCCAGCAATTCCACTACTGGGAATATATCCCAAAGAGACCATAACTGACATCCACACAGATATATGCACACTCATGTTTATCGCAGCTCTGTTCACAACAGCAAGGAGTTGGAAACAACCCAAAGTGCCCATCAACAAACGAATGGATAGAGAAGCTGTGGTATATTCACACAATGGAAAACTATACTGCATTCAAAAACAAGGAACTCATTCAATATTATTCAAAATGGGTGAGCCTGGCGGACATTATGCTGAGTGAAATATCTCAGTCGGAATAGGACAAATATTGCATGGTGCCACTGCTCCCATCTTCTTTTAATACTTCCTGGATCATTTAATACTCTGCCTAAAGCATCCTTGATTATAGCAAATCTAGGTTTGAATTTCTTCTTCAGTTCCTTGAGCTTAAGAAATGCTGAACGAGTTCAGCCCTTTTGATTTTCTGACTCTAGCTCCTCACACATTTCATTGTAATATTTTGCTTTGTCATTCCGAGCTGCCTTTTGGAATCTTCTGTTCAGCTCTTTAGTATCTTGAATTCTTCCTTGTGCTTTGGTTTCTCTATGCTCCAGTGCAGTCTTCAGTTTCCTCTGACATCCGTTTTAGTCTTTTCTTCCTCTTCTGTCTTTGTAATGACCGTTTGCACTCTTCCTGTATGATACATTTGACATCCTCCCACAACTCATCTGGTCTTCACTCATTAGTGTTCAAGGCCTCAAACCTGTTCCTGAGATGATTCTGAAATTCAGGTGGGATGAAATCAAAGTCATATTTTGGCTCCTGTGGATTTGGTTTAATTTTCCTCAGTTTCAGCTTGAACTTGCATATGAGTAGTTGTTGGTCTGTTCCACAATCAGCGCCTGGCCTAGTTTTCACAGCTGATATTGAGCTTCTCCAGCGGTTTTTTCTGCAGGTGTAATCAATCTGATTTCTATGCATACCATCAGGTGAAATTCATGTGTATAACCTGCGTTTATGTTTCTTATAAAACGTATTCGCAATGAATAAGTCATTGATTGTACAAAATTCAATCATTCTATCTCCAGCTTCATTTCTGTCATCAAGCCCATATTTGGAGGGGTAGAAAAGTTTAAAATTTTTTTTATTATTATTAATTTTAATGAAAATTTACAGACTTTGGATTTCCATTCATTCATTGTTGCACTTTTCTCCCTGCCCACATCTCACCCCCCCAGTACACTCTTCTCTTTGAGAAGTTAAAGAAAAATTCTTTCACTGTTTTACAATCCCTCCACTCAGCTTCACTCCACTATGCAGCCTTCGTTCTGGACTCCTGTCCTGACAATAATAATCACGTATCCCTTTTAAACAATTTTCTCAGTCATCTGTTTCAATGCAGTATACATTATTTATCCCATATTTATCAGTCTCCCCCCAAACCCGATGTCCGTCCTGTTTTACAACAGTGGCACTATGTAGTATTTGTTCTCTTGTGACTGAGATATTTCACTCAGCATAATGTCCTCCAGGGTCCATAGTCATTGTCCAGCTCTCTGATGCATAGCAAGTAATTGCAAAGACTATGGCCTGGATCAGACACACCTTAGTCTCTAAACTGACACTGTCGCTCTTCAACACTTTGGTGAGGCCTCTGATGGCCGACTTTCCCAATGCAATTCATATCTTGTATAATGCTTATATTTATCTTTCTAAGAACGCATTTCATCTTGGAATCCAGACGAAAAACTTAAGAATCTCTTCTAAGCCAGTGCTTCTCAAACTTTAATATACATAGGAATTACCTCAAAATCTTGTTATACTGAAGAATCTGATTCAAAAGGTGTAACGTAGGGCCCGAGATTCTGAATTTCTAATTATTTCACATACAATGTTAATGTAGCTGGTACACAGATTGTATTTTAATAATTAAAAAAATTATTGTCATCAGGTTGGAACTGGCTCTTAGCTGACCTTCCAGTGGGTTTAGCCATCATTCAGCTGGTGAATTCAAACCACTGAACAGGCCCAGCACAACTTTCTAAAGACTATACCATCAAAGCTCCCTTTTCATTAACAGGGCTCTAAAAATCGTGTGTGTGGATAGGTCTATTGCCTTGCTAAAGTGGAGTCTGACAAGAGTTTCCTGAGAACTCTAGGAAAGATCATCTACAGACAAGACATTTATCATGAGAACATTATGGCCTTAACCATTTCAGTGTTTTCTGGCCACAATATCTGAATCCAGATGTAGCTGTTGTTTAGTATTGCTGAGTTGGAACCAACTCATAGCTGACCCTCCAGCAAGTTTTCATAAGCAGTAAATCACCCTGAAGTTGAATGTCCACCTTTTGCCACAGAGCAACTGGTGGCTTTGAATGACATCCCTTTAGGTTGACAATGCAGTTCCTTACTGATAGGCCACCACAGCTCCCTAAATCTAGTTGTTGTTGTTATGTGCTGTTGAGTCGCTTGCGACTCATAGTGATACTATGTACAAGAGCCCTAAATGCTGCTCTATCCTGTGCCAAACTCGCCATCTCAGACACACTCATTCTCACCACCTCAATCACAGAATTGATCCATCTCATCGAGGGTCTTCCTCTCCTGTGCCATCCCTCCACTCTCCCAAACATGATGTCCCTCTCCAAGGATCAATCCCTCCTTGCAACATGCCCAAAGTATGTCATGTGAATCTTCAGAATTCTTGACTCCAAGGAGCATTCCGGCTTCACCCTCTCCAGGCCAAACCTGTTTGTTCTCCTAGCAGTCTATTGTATATGCAAAACTCTTCTCCAGCACCACAGCGCAAAGGCATCAGTTCTCTTTCGATCATCCCTATTCACTGTCCAACTCTCTGATGCATAGTACATAATTGTGAAGACCTAGCTATCTGCATTATACTGGTGCATTTACTTATACAATACAGATTACATTTCCTGCCAGAGAGCGTTGTTATTGTTACTTTAGATAAGTGCATATTAGCGATCCTGTAACAAAAGCATGATAATAACTAGCACTTTAAAAATTTACTCATTACTGCACATTTTCTCCCTCATTCCTCCCCCTCCCCTCCCACTAGCACTTTTTTTGAGGGCCTTCTGGGGATCAAAACACACAAATCTGTCTTGGGGAAGTGCAGCTGAGATGTTCCTTCAAGGCAGGGATGATGAAACTGCACCTCCTATCTTGAGCATGCCATCAGTCCTTGGAAAGAGACACCAGGCTGATAAAAATAAAGGGTCAGTGAAAAAGGAGAGGCCCCTCAACAAAATGGATTGGCACTGTGACTCCAGCGATGAGGTTGATCATATGAGATTATATGAGGTCATGAGAATGACACAGGATAGGGGTTGATAGGAGTCATAGTCAACCCAAAGATACGTGGCATCCAAGTGCCAGGACTCACAGGAGGGCGAGGACACATCTGATTTCATTTTTCTCTCTGCAGCCAACCTGAGCGCCCTCGTGGCCTCAGAGGTTAAGTGTGGCACTGCTGGTGGAAGGATCACCAATACGAACCCACTAGACAGTCTGCAGGAGAAAAGTGACGCCATCTGCTCCACTTAAGGTCTACAGCCTCAGCCAGCAATAAAGGGTTCACGGAGTCAGAATTGCCTAAACACCAGTGGTCTTGTTGGTTTGGACAAACTGCCAGAAGGGTATACTGCTCCCATTTTACAGATGGGAAAGACTAGGATTGATCTCAGAGGTTAGGTAGATCCCTGTCAGTGTAGCTCCAAGGTCCTTTGTCTGATAGAACCACCCTCAGGTGCCCTGACCTCTGCTAGTAGGCTGTGCTGACATCCAGTTCAAATGAGGCAAGTTATTGGCAGTTAATTCCACGAACTACTGAATTTTACAGTCTGGAGGAAACCTCCCTTTTCAGTTTAGGAAAAAGAAGTGACTCACTTAAGTTAACCAGTCTTTAGAGAGTACTTTGTTCTCTCCCACTTATGTGTCTGGTTTTTTGTTTTTGATGTTTTGTGTTTTTGTGGGTTTTTTTTGTTTTGTTTTGTTCCCTATGGCAATTAATGGTTGAGACAGTTAGCCTCTACTTGGAGCGCCTGAAATCAATGTAATAGCAGGTGAGAACTCGCTGGTTCATCAGAAGAAGCAGCATCAGAACCCTTACTTCCTTTCACTCAGTGTGTATTAAATTCAAAGCGAAAATGGAAGTGGAGATGTTTAAGGCTCAGGTAAATAAAATTTTGCAGCACTTGGCTGAAACTTTTATCAGTTTATCCTTACAGTCATTTTTGCTTTTACTAGCTTCTGTTTGCCCACTGATGGTATTTAATATTTCCTTATTATCAGTGATGCTTTATAAGTAAATCTGTTATACCTTCTGTTTCTCATGTAACAGGGTTGAAATGCTCTCTCCATTTAGCCCTGACTGAGGTTGCCATTGGAAGGGCTCATTCAGATCTCTCGGCCACTCTCACACCCACCCATGACCCCAGGACCACCCCCACGTATTTTAGGGTTTCATAGCCCTCCTTGGACTGGCCCCTTGACACCCAGATTTGGTTTTTTCTACTTCCCATCTACACTGCTGCTATGTGGATTTTTGATAATACAGATTGTGTCAATCTTACTTCAGTAGCTTGGATCAAGGGGAAAACGTCAGTTTTGGTATAGTGTGTTTTAATACCCTTGGAGCCTGGAAAGCTGCTTTTTGAAAACAGGCCAAATAAGCTTATAACCTCTGGCAGGCAGCAGGACCTAACTGGAATTTAATAGCAGTCAATTTTTATTTCTTTATTTTGGAGGAGGATGATTGTCTACTATTTATGTATGACAAGTTCCTCTGGTTTCCTATTTACAGTATTGATATAAATAAAAAACAAACTGATTTAAAGAAAAACCATTTTAGAACATTTTTATCACCCAAATAAGAGAATTCTGCCCCCATTAGTCATTACGCTCCGACCACCCACGGCTCTAGGTAGCCACTCACCTGCTTTCTGCCTCATAGAATTGCTTGTTTAGAATATTTCATGGCAATGGAGTCATACAGTATATGGCCTCTTGTGATGGGCTTCTTTCATTCAGTGTTTCCCAGATTCATCTGTGTTGCAGACGTAACAGTACTTCATTCCTTTTTACGGCAAAATAGTAACCCACCGTCTAGCTGGGTTGGCGTCATCCACCCTGAGCTGCAGTGCTGGTCCTCCACTGTGGTTCCACAGGAGAAAGATAGGCTGTCTCCTCCCCTGCGCTTTACAGCCGTGGGGACCTGAGGGAGGGTGGCTGTCAGTCTGAACGGACTCCACGGTAAGGGCCTTGAGTTTTTTCTATGGGTAGATTACATTTTATTCTCTGTTCACCAATTGACAGGAATTTGGGTTATTTCCTTTTTTTTCCCTTTGCTGTTATGAATGATGCTGTAATCATTCAGGTGCTGTTTCCTGAGTGGACATGGGCTTTCATATCAGGAGAGTATGCACATCAGAGTGTGGTTTCTGGGCCTGTGGTAACTGTGTTTTGCCTTTTGAGGCACTGCCAGACAGCTTTCCAAGGCAACTGTGCTGTTTTCCATTCCTGTCCACGATATAAGAGGGTTCGCTGACTCCCCGTACTCACCAACATGGAGTATGTTGTTTTGGCGCCAGCTGTGCCTGTATTCTCCTTGCGGACTCGTATATTTCTCCACCTTCTACATTGACTCAAAATGTTGCTCCTCAAAGACAGGACTGTGCCTTCTCCATTTTGCCCAGTGCCTTGGACAGGGTTTGATCACTGTATCAAGAGCTTCTCTATAAATGAAAGTGGAGTTGAACATTTGCTGCTCCATCAGATCCAGCAATCAGAGTAAAAGTCATCCTTTTACAAATCACCCATCTGATTATGTCATGTACATGCACGCTCAGGCACACCCTCTCTCATCACACACTGACTTCCCATTCCCCGTCCCCTGCCTACTCTGACTACAAGGCCTTGCAGTACAGCGGTAACTTGTGGTTGCTGTGAGGCTGAACACTGTGACACTGATGTGTCAAATGCGTTAATGGCTGGCTGCCCAATGCGGACAGAGAGTGGGGTGGAACTCCCCGATTAAAACAAGTTTGGAAGGAGGAGTGGCATCCACTTCCGTTATAGCTTGCCTCTGGAAACCCTATGAACCTGGAGAGAGGATGAGAGACACCCAAGCATTGAGGACTCTCCTTCATAGGGTCGCTTTGAGTCGTCTGTGACTCAACGGCACTTAACAACAACAACAATAGCCCGGATCAGGTACACCTTAGTCTCCAGCCTGACGTCGTCGCTCTTCAGTACTCTGGAGAGGTTCCTCACAGCTGACTTTCTCAATGCAATTCGTCTCTTGATGTCCTGGCTGCTGGTAACAACAGTGTTGACTGTGGAGCCAAATAAACTAAAACTGTTAACTACCTTAATGTTTTCACCATACTGATGCTGCAAATTAGTTCAGTGGTGAGAATCTTTTGTTTTCTTGATGTTGAGCTTCAATCCCTATTGAAAGCTGCAGTCCTTGACCCTCTGCAACAAACGCTTCAGGTTCTCCTCAGTTTCAACAAGCAAGCTTGTGTCATTTGCATAACATAGGTTGTTGATGACACTTCCACCAATCCTGACATCACATTCCTCCTCATACAGCCCAGCGTCTCAGATGATCTGTTTTGCATACAGATTGAAAAGGTGTCTAGCAGAGAAAATATTAATACATGCAAATATACACACAGATCATCGAAGTACACATAAAGAAATATTTTGGGGGGGGGAAACTCAGAAAGCAGAACTGGGTAGATTATCTTACCTCTAAAGTAAGGAGAGAGACTTTACTCCCATTTCTATAGAGGCCAAGGATGAGTGGGCATTGGCTCACCAGCTTTCAGAAAAACTGATAGGAGTTTTGAAGACTGTTATCAGTATATATTGTAATACCTGGGACCAACTGCCCAATGTTCAGAAGACACTGCAGTACTCAGGAAAGAATGACATCCATAACCAGGATATAATTAAGGCCTACATCATCTCTATCCCAAGTGTCTAGTTCCATCCAAATTACTGCTACTGCTAGACAGTGGTGTACATTTCCACCCTCCGTTAATGTCTGATGGAACTAACCCTTAATACTTTTATAAACTCAGTATCTTATCTGATCTGCTCAACAGTTCTTTCAGGCCAAGAGTCTCCACATTTCACAGATGACAAAAATGATTCTACAAATAATGTCTAATCATACTTTTAAACAGTTCTTTCCTTTATCTGTTTCAATGTTCATTATTCATCCCCTCTTTTCTTAGTTACCCCCTCCACCCTCTATGTCAGTCTAGTTTTATAACAGTGTGTTATATAGTATTGTTCTTTTGTAACTGAGATATTCACTCAACATAATGTCTTCCAAGGTAATATTTTACGAGTTCCTTGTTTTTCAGTGCTGCATAGCATTCCATTGTATGAATATACCATAGTTTTTCTATCCATTCATTTGTTGATGGGCACTTGGGTTGCTCCCATCTCTTTGCTATAGTGAGTAACTCAGCAATAAACATGTTTGTGCATATATCTGTTTGAGTAAAAGCTCTGGTTTCTTTAGGGTATATTCCTAGTAGTGGACTTGCTGGTTATCATACACACAAACAAACTTAAAAAAACAATTACTATAAAAGAAAAACTAAAAAACTCACTGTTAATTAAGTCAGTTCTGACTCATAGTAACTTCCATTGGATTTCTATGACTATAAATCCTAATGGGAGGAAATTGCCCACATTACATCCTCAGAGCAACTGATGGATTTGAACCCCTGGAGACTCATAATCTTTAAGTTAGCACTGCAGCTCACTACAGACTACACCACTAGCGCTCCCTCTTACAGGAATGGATCTGACATGACTGCTGTGTTGATTCCTTCAGCTACAAGTCTCAGAAGTGATGTTTCTTCATCTGTCATTTCACATTCTGACAAGATGTTTTGGAGGGGGTGCTCCTCAAAGGCAAGGATGGTGAAACTTCATCTCACACACTTTGGGCATGTTGATAAGAGAGCAAATCCTTGGAAAAGGGCATAGAGAGGCAGATGGAGTGACATAACAATGTGTTTAAGCACAACAGAGACTGTAAGGATGACACAATATTGGCAAGGATCTATTGTACATAGGTTGCTAGAGTTGCAGTCAACTTGATGGCATGTAACAACACTGCCCTCATAAGGAGCTTTGGTGGTGTAACCCCAAGGGAGTTGCACTGCTAATCCACCTTGTCATGCTTCTCTGTCAGTTGTCATGTCTCTTTGCCAGTTTAAATCCACAAGCTGTTCTGTGGATGAAAGATGGGCAATCTTCTCTGCTGTGATTTACAGCCTCAAACAACCCGTCAGAAGGTCATTGCTGTTGTTATTATTGGCCTCATTAACTTATTCAATATTCAATTACTTATCACACGGTGCTTGCTGGTTTTAGCGTTTATTTTTTTAATGACAGACATATCATAGGAAAATCAATGGGGACGTGTAAACCAAATAAAAAAACCACTTGATAGGAGCCATAGGCTGGCAGAGGAGAAAGAAAGGGCAACAGCATCCACTCACCAACATAATTGGGGCTAGGGGAAGATAGGGGGACGGGACATGCCAGCAGAGGAATGGCAAGGAGATACCTAAAACTATCAGGTTATTGGACTCATTTCTGAGTACAAGCAGTAATTATTTGGAGCCATTATGCATGAATAACCATTGACTACTTTGTAGTGCACATATTTACATAGTTAATCTCTGTGTTAAAATGTATAATAACCTTTTATAAGAATGAGCTGATACTGTACATGAGGTTCTGCAAACAGGTTTTTATTAATATTTTAATAATTTTTTCCATGCGCATGGGTGGAAAAAAAATCCCTACTGAGACACTGAGCGCTGCAGTTGGGGCAAAGGCTGCTGGTAACAAGAGTGACACCTAGAGCAAAGTATAGGCATAGGTTAAAGCACAGAGTCTGGCAGGTACCTTCCAGGGAAAGCAGGGCTGGCATGATTCTCATCTGAGAATCAGAATTGAAAGGCAAAGGCATTAAAGGTATGGAACATCATGTAAGCCTCTTTGGCCCCTCCCTCCACCCCTCACTCCTCTGACTCCTCGCTGGCCCCTTGGGGGGAATGGATCCTGGACATCTCTTTGCATCCAATGAAAACCACCCATTTTCTGTTTTTTTCTTAGCTCCTCCTGAGCCCTTGACATATCACCACACTCCCTCATCATCTCCTCACTGCTCAAATGCCTTTCCCGTGAGTCCTCTGGATAGTCCCTGGGAGAATCCTCTGTCCCCCTGTCCGTTTTTCTTTTTGCTTTTCGGGGCACGTAATCTTCAGCAGGGGGCTTTTCAGCAGCCCTCTCTGGCTCACTCTCTAGCTTTCCCTCAGGCTTCAGCTGGCCTTCACCTTGGGATGCCCCCATGGTGGCCCCTGTCTCCCCCTGCTTCTCTTTCTTTCCCTCAGGTTGTTCTTCATCACCTGGTTCTCCTCCATCGTCTGCCTTCCCCTCTGCTTCAGGCTTTTCTTCCTCTTCTGACTTTCCTTCCTCTTCTGGCTCTACTTCACTTTTTGGTTTTCCCTCATTTTCCTGGTTTCCTTCATGTTCACTGCAGAGTTTGTCCATGTTGAGATTCCCCTCCTTTTCCTGTCCTGGAGGTGGGAATGGGGGTGTGAAGTGGGTAAGGGAGATGGAAGGAGACAAGGAGACACAGATACTGAGCGCTTAGTAGTAAAGGCAGTTTACTCTAACCTGAACAGGCCTCCTGGTGTGGCTCCTGCCCACTCCTCACCCCTCCCGTCCTCCCACACACATGAGACAACTGGTTGCTAGGCAGGCCCTGTCACTATCTCTACTTCCACCATGGGCGCAATGTGCGTGTATGTATTTTGGAGCCCCTATTTTTTGCCCAGTCCTTCCCCTCCACACTCCCTCCAGGCCAGGATCTACACCCAGTGACCTCCTCACAGACTTTTCAGAACTCCTGGACAGATTTCTTCTCCTTTTGTATCCTCACAGTACTGGGAGCAACAGACAGGCAGACCTGAAGACAAACAGGAGACAGAACGCACAGTGCCAGGAGTCCTTTCCTGAATCTGGAGCCTCCACATCCAAAGATTCCCTCCCCCACCTCCCCGCACCCCAGCCGCCATTTCTTTTCAGGCCTTAGGCGCCACACTAGGATGTTTTCCAAATTTTGGATTTCTGGCGTCCTCCTTCCTAGAGATAACCCGCCCACTCCTCCCCCTTTCCTGGAGGTCTATCTTTCCTCCTGGGTACAGAATGCAGGATGAGAGGTTATTTCCATAATCTGTTTTACGTCTCACTGTCGCACTGCAGGGACGCTTCCCCCATTTCTGGCTCTAAAAGGGACAGAAGGCACTGGGGGGGGGTAAGAAGGCAAGCTGGGCATTGTGGTGTCCTATCTTCCACCTGCTCTCACGCCCCGCTCTCCATATCCAAATGTTCCACATCACTTCCCTTCAGCTCCCAGGTGCTCATCGCCCCACCCCTTCTGCCTCTACCCCAGATTCTCTCCATTCCTTTTCTTCAGGTGTTCCCACAGCTTCATCTTCTTCATCCCATCTTTGCTCTTAACACTTGTCTCTTTCCATCCCAGATGCTCCTCATCTATTTCACTCTCTCACACAGGTCCCCCCACTCCGTTGTTGTTCTGGAATCCATTTGCAGCACCAGACCCCAACATAGGTTCACCAGCAGTGCCTCCTCCCTTCACACTGACCTGCGGAACGAAGTAGCGGGCACCTCCTGGGCTCACCGCAGCCAGATCGCCCACTGATGCTGGATTCAGTGATGCGAGGGCAGGCTCTCTGGTGCGGGGTCTGATGCCCACGTCTGCGCCCAGCAGGTCACGTGGTCGCCGCCCCGCGTCACTGAGGCTCAGGGTCCTCTGCACCGCCTACTTCGCCCCCATCCCAGCCTTCAAGTGATTCAGGGAGCTAAGAGAATCAAGAAGAAAAGGAGGAAAAGATTTCCAGGTGCTTTACTTGTTTCATCTACAGCACAGTAGTTCTCTGGAACACCATTCATCACCAAGGGTAACAGCTGAAGCACAGGAATGGGGACCCAATTTAGCCATGCTTTGGATCCCCACAACCTGCTATCAAGATCAGCTCTACCCGATTTAAGAGTCCAGTGATAGTTCAGCCCAGAAACGGTGCAAGTGATGTGTTCCTCAGCCATATCTCTTCTCAGTCCACCTCTCCCTGTGTGTTTCTTTCTTTTCTTTTTCTCTCCCTTTCTTCCTCCCTCCTCTCCCCTCTCTCCCTTTATGCATTTTTACCTCTATTGTCTAAAAACTCAAGCAATAAAATTTCTCTAACTTTTGCAAGAGCATTTTGCCTATTATAGGTCCTTTGCATTTCCATATAAATTTTACCAACATTCTCTCAATTCCTACAAATATCCTGCTGTCTTTTTTGGTAAAATATGATATTTTTATACTATATGATCCTTTAACACAAGTTAAAATCTATGTCTAGATTCTTGTTGGTTTGTTTGTGTATTATTATTTTTAAGTCCCCTTGGATTATTCATTTCAACCCTATATACAAGAGTCTAAAACACTGCTTGGTCCTGCACCAACCTCATAACCATTGTTATGCTATTTTTGCAGCCACTTTTTAAATCCATTTCATTGAGGATATTCTTTTTCATAGATCTTTAACATTTCCAAGTATGATACCCTTCTCCAAGGACTTGTCCATCTTGTAATATGTCCAAAACATGTGAGATAAAGTCTCACCATCCTCTTTTCCAACTACTATTCTGGCAGCATTTCTTTCCAGACAGATTTCTTTAATATTCAGTCAACTCTTGGTCCATCAAATATTCTTCACCAACAATGCAATTCAATGGCATCAGTTTTTCTTTGGTGTTCCTTATTCATTGCCAAGCTCTTTCACACATGAAGGCAATTGAAAATATCATGGCTTGGGTCAGGGACATCTAAATCTTTAACGTGACATCATTGCTCTTTATTTTTTCTTATACTAGTTTATTTACAAAATTCGAATACAAATTTGAAAAAATTTTTTCAATTTCCCTCGCCCCCCACCCATCAAATTGTACAGCCCAGTGATTAATCCCCTCTTCTCCTTGCACATTCACATCTCTCTTTCAGCCTCTCCCACCCCTCCTGGATCCTAACATTCATCAACAATAACAGTTTTATACAATATTTATCCTTGTCAGATGGAGTTAGTTTACTCAGCATAATGCTCTTCAGTCCCTCCCAAGTTAGGTAATAATTTACGAAGATATTGCTCCTGTGTGCTGCATAGTATTCCATTGTGTGAATGGACCATAATTTCTCAATCCATTCGTTTATTATTGGACATTTGGGCTATTTCCATGCTCTTGCAATGGTGAATAATACTGCTATGAACATTGGTGTACAAATCTCTGTTTGGGCCTCAGTTCTCATATTCTCAGGGTATATTCCAAGTAGTGGAATAGCTGGATCATAAGGAATTTCTATGTTCAGCTTTTTGAGGAAGTGCCAAATTGCCTTCCAGAATGGTTGCACCATTTTACAATCCTACCAACAATGTATAAGAGTTCCTTTCTCACCGCATCGTCTCCAACATCTATTATTTGCTGCCCTGTTAAACTTTGCCACTGATACTGGAGTGAAATGGAGATAATACCTCATTGTGGTTTTTATTTGCATCTCTCTTATTGCCAGTGATTTGGAGCATTTCTTCATGTGTCTGTTTGTATTCTAATATCTTCCTCTGTGAAAATTCTTTCCATGTCTTTTTCTAATTTTGTAATTGCGTTATTAGTCTTTTTCTTGTGGAGACCCAGGTGTATTCTGTAAACTTTTGTTATAAGACTCTTGTCTGAGATGGTATTACCAAATGTTTGTTCCCAGTCTGTAGGTTTTCTTTTCACCCTGTTGGGAAAAATTTTTGATGTGCACAGAGATTGAATCTGTAGAAGGTCCCATACACCAATTTTATTCTCTTCAGATTCTGCATTTCTGGTTGTAATTAGCAGTCTCTTTATACCTTGGACTAGTGCTTCTAAATTTGATCCCAGTTTGTCTCTTATGAACTTCAAAGAGAACTCAGAGATGGAAATAAAGAAAGAAATACCATTTATAACAGCCAACCACAAATTGAAATACTTGGGAGTGAACATTACTAGTGATACAAGAGACCTATACAAAGAAAACTATAGAGCATTTCTTAAAGACACAATAAAAGACCTAAAGAAATGGAAAAAAATGTGCCCTGTTCATGGAGAGGAAGACGCAATATGATGAAAATTACAATCCTACCAAAAGCAATCTATATGTTCCATTTTTCAATCTAGAGAAGCTGTGGTATATTCACACAATGGAATACTATGCTGCATTTAAAAAATCAATGACTTTTTAAACTATGAAAGCAACTCCATTTTTCCTCACCTTTTCATCTCCGGAGTAATATATCAAATGGTCATCCGACTCAAAATGCCCCATGCCAGTCCATCTCATCTCACCAATGCCTAGTATGTAAATATTCATGCGTTCCATTTCTTCCTTAACAATATCTAATTTTCCTACATTCATGGTTCTTACATTCCATGTCCCAATCACCAGTGTCTGCTTACAACTGTTCCTCTTCCATTATATTTCCATACTTGAAAACTCAACCTCCTTTGCCGTTTCTGTTATCTAAATGCGTTCTGTTGTACATAGGGTTTTCAGCGGCCTGCTATTTCAGAAGTGGAAGGCCAATCCTTCTTCCTAGTCTGTCTTAATGTGAATGTTCAGATTTAGAGAAGTATTAGACAGACCAGCAAGTTAAAGGTATATCCCTTATTGCGGAGTTAACTTTAGTGTCAGTGTTGTCCCTGCCTTTCTCATACACATCTTTACCAACTTATTTCCCTGCTCCACCATCCACTAGGATATCCATCCACTTCTACCCCCTCCCTTCACATCTATCTCCCTTTGACCAGCCCTCCATCTAATAACTTATCTAAGAGCATAGAATATATATTTATTTTTATCTTCTTGATTTAATCTGAGTTTTGTAGGGTTTATTTTTTTTAAATCTCAAATAAATCTTGAAAATTTTCTCTTCTTCTATTTATACCCACGTGTTTCCCCTTTCAGAGAGATCTGGTAGCCTAGTGCTTAGGAACTGTGTGCCAATCTGAAGGTATGTGGTTCAAATCCACCAGCCATACCATGGGAGAAAGATAGACAATCTCCTCATTTTTTATTTTTTTGCTGTTTTAAGTGCCTTCTGGTTGAATACAACTCATAACAACCCAATGAACAACAGCTCGGAACTCTGTCCTAACTTGTGCCATACTTATCATCCTCAAAAATGTTTGAATCAATTGCCACAGACACTGTATCAGTCTATTTCATGGAAGACCTTCCTCTCCTTCATTGACCTTCCACCTTTCCAATTATAATGTTGCTTTCTTTCTTAGGAATAGCCTTCCCTAACAATATGCTCTTGCTCTGTTCTGATGACTTTCTCTTGGTCCAAGTATAGGTTTCTCACAAGCACAATCAAGTCTTCTGGAATTCTCATTCTTCTCAAAGTTAGCTACAATTTTTTGTGATCTACATGGTCAAATGTCTTTGCATAGTCAGGGAAACACAGATAGACATTCCTATGGTACTCTTTGCTTTCAGCATCTGACTTTGGAGGTAATGTCTCTAGTGCCACAGCTTCTTCTAGACTTAGCTTGAATTTCTGGTAGTTCTTTGTCAATGTACTGTTTGAGTCGTTTTTGGAAAATCTTCAGCAAGATTTTGCTTGTATGTAATATTAGTGATATTGTTTGACAATTTCCATACGCTATCGGGTCCCCTTTTCTTGGGATAGGAATAAATATGGATTTCTTGGCACAACCAAGTGAGCATGTCCAGGGCAACATATGTTTGCTGAAATATTTCAATTGATATTCCATCAATTCCTGTGACATTGTTTTTGCCAGTTCCTTCAAAGCAGTTTGAACTTCCTCCTTCATCACCCTTGCCTTTTGATCATAAGCTACTTCATTAAATTCTTCTGTGTCAGCCAATCCTTTTTGGTACAGTGACTCTGTGTACTCCTTCTATCTTCTTTTGAAGCTTCCTGAATCATTTGATATTCTGCCTATAACATGCTTAAGTATTGAAACTTGAGGCTTTAATTTATTCTTCAGTTACTTTAGCTTAAGAAATACCAAGTGAGTTCATCCCTTCTGATTTTCTGACTCCAGCTCTTTGTACATTTCAATGTAATACTTTGCCTTCCTGTGCTGCCCCTTGAGATCTTCAAGCTCAAAGTCAGGAAGGGAGTGCATCAGGGATGCATGGCATCAGGATTGGAGCAAGACTAATCAACAACCTGTGTTTTGTAGAAAACACAACCTTGCTTGTTGAAACTGAGGAGAATCTGAAGCATATATTGCAGAAGGTAAAGGACTGTAATCTTTAATATGGACTGAAAGTCAACATCAAGAAGACAAAGCTTCTTACTACTGGGCCAATTGGTATCACCATGATGGATGGAGAAGAGATTGAGGTTGTTAACAATTTCAGCATGTTTAGCTCTGCAATCAACACTCTTGGTACCAGCAGTCAGGGAATCAAAAGATGAATTGCACTGGGGAAGTCTGTTGTCAAGGACCTATCCAAAGTTTTAAGAGAGCAAGTTATCAGTCTAGAGACTAAGGTGCACCTGATCAAGACCATAGTCTTCACAGTTACCTGTGATGCATGAAAGAGCTAGACAATAAACAATCCCTTTACATTGTGTTGCTGGAGAAGAGTATTGAACATACCATGGATGACCAGGAGAACAAATAGTTCTCCCTTGGAGAGGGTGAAACCAGATTTCTCTTTGGAGGCAAAGATTTTGAAGCTTCCGTGTCTAGGAGGGACTAGTCCTTGGAGAAGGACATTATGCTTCGAAGAGTGGTAGGGACAGCCCAGGAGAGGAAGACTCTAGATGAGGTAGATTGACATGGTAAGTGATGGAATGGGGTTAAAATTGTTAGAGTTAGTGAGACTAGCTCAGGATAGGGTAGAGGTCAGAGCTATTGTACATAGGGTTGCTATGAGTGCTTCCATGACATAACAATGATAGCATGTCCAAAATATAAGTGATGAGGCTTCACCTTATCTTTGCCTCTAATGAACATTCTGGTTACACTTTCACCAAGGCATATCTGTTTATTCTTTTGGCAGTTTATGAGATATTTCTTCCCATTCCCAAGAAATATGCTGCAACACAGTATGGAAATGACAGAATAATATCATTTATATTACATGCAAACAAAATATTGTTGAAGATAGTACAAAAATAATTACAATACATTGACAGAGAACTGTCACAGAAGTTCAAATTGGTTTTAGAAGAGACCATGACACCAGGGTTATTGTTGCTGATGTCAAATGGATCATGAGTGAACACAGGAAATTACAGAGGAATGTCTATTTGTTTTTTATTTACTATGCGAAGGCTGGCTGCAGACCCCGCAGACCCACCCTATTTTCTCAGGTAATCGGAGGCGCCAAAACGCCCGCGACATCCATTCCGACCTGAGGGCCATAGGCCCTCGGGCCAAGAAAAGCCTATCTGCACAGCAATTCTACAGGATGCATCACCTTTGACCGATAAATATTGCGACTAAACTTCAGAGACACTGATCCCAACATAAGGAACTACCATCAGCTGATGTGTTTGAAATCACAGAAGCCATGGAAGCTTCATATATAAGTTATTAGATGGAGGGCTGGTGAAAGTGAGATAGATGTGAAGGGAGGGGGTAGAAGTGGATGGATATCCTGTGGGATCTTGAAGCAGGAAATAAGTGCGGAAAGGTGCATGTGAGAAAGGCAGGGACAACACTGACACTAAAGTTAACTCCGCAGTAAGGGATATACCTTTAACTTGCTGGTCTGTCTAAGACTTCTCTAAATCTGAACATTCACATTGAGACAGACTAGGAAGAAGGATTGGCCATCCACTTCTGAAATAGCAGGCCTCTGAACACCCTATGTACAACAGAACGCATTTAGATAACAGAAATGGCAAAGGAGGTTGCGTTTTCAAGTATGGAAATATAATGGAAGAGTAACAGTTGTAAGCAGACACTGGTGATTGGGACATGGAATGTGAGAACCATGAATGTAGGAAAATTAGATATTGTTAAGGAAGAAATGGAACGCATAAATATTGACATACTAGGCATTGGTGAGATGAGATGGACTGG
>NW_006399999.1:3582778-3585120 GCF_000299155.1 Elephantulus edwardii
ATATATGGAAATCCAAATTAAAACATAATTTACTTTAGGGAATAAGGAGCTCTGGTGACATAGTCCATAGCAAGTTGTGCTACTAAGACAAAAGCCTCAAGTTCAAATCAACCAGTGACTATGCAGGAGAAAGAATAATGTTTTCTTTATATCATGATTTAAAGCCTCAAAAATCAAATACAAGGTTGCTATAAGATCACACCAACCTGAAGGTAGTGAGATTTTGTGAGATTACTTGTATATAGCCAAATAATTGAATTTTGTATATTACCATTGTATTCTGTTTTGGTTTTGCTATTATTGCATATTAGTTCCTGGAATATTTTTTCTTTTTTGTATATCTGTATATTATTATTATTATTATTATTTTATATTGGTTTCCTTACAAAGTTCATATACATTGCATTTCATACAATTGTTCCCATGCATTTCATTTTATAAAATGAATTACTATTGGTTCTTGCCCATGATTACTCCGTCTTTTCAGATCTCTGCTGTAACCTTTTAATTTCCTTCATCCTCTTCTTCCACTTCTCAAATTGTGCAAGCCTGTAGTTTCACTCCCACCTATCCTCACCCCTCTGCTTCCACCCCTCCCTCCCGCTTTGGGTCTCCAAACATGTTTTAATAGTTATCCTTCTATTTTTACAATAATGGTCTTATGCAGTATTTGTCCTTAGGAGACCAAGTTATTTCACTCAGCATAATGCTCTCCATTCTCTTCCCAGTTATGGAACATTTTTTTTAAGTCATTATTCCTGACTGCTGCATAGTATTCCATTGTGTGAATGTAGCACAATTTCTCAGTCCATCAAGTTGTGGTTGGATATTTGGGTTGTTTCCATGTTCCTGCGATGATGAATAACACTGCTCTGAACATTGGTATACAAGTCTCTGTTTGTGTCTCAGGTGTAGGTTTCTTGGAGAATATTCTTAATAGTGGAATAGCTGGGTCATACGGAATTTCTGTGTTCAACTTTTTGAGGAAACGCTAAACTAGCTTCTAGAATGGTTATATCATTTAACAATTCCCCCAACAGTGTATGAGGGTTTCCACCTCTCCACATACTAGCCAATATTTATTACTTGCTCTCCTGTGAAACTTTGCTATTGAGACTGGAGTGAGATGATATCTCATAGTGGTTTTTTATTTGCATCTCTCTTATTGCCAGCAATTTTGAGTATTTCTTCGTGTGTCTGTTGACCATCTGAATGTCTTCCTTTGTGAAAAACCTTTCCATGTCTTTTTCCCATTTTGTAACTGGTTTAGTAGTAATTTCCTTCTGGAGGCCTATGTGCATTCTGTAAACTTATTAGACCCTTGTCTGACATGGTATTGCCAAAAGTTTTTTCCCAGTCAGTAGATTTTTCCTTTAATCCAGTTGGAAAAAGTTTTTGATGAGCATAGAGATTTAATTTTTAGAAAGTACCATTCTTCAATTTTGTCCTCTCCAGATCATGCATTTTTTGTTGTATTTATCAACCTCTTTATACCATAAACCTATGGTTTAACATTAGAAGAACAATAAATGTAATCCAGGAGTGTTTTATTAAATCTTTGAGATTTTTCTACATATACAATTATATCATCTGCAAACAAAGATTATTTTATTCTTTCCTTCATAGTCTATATACACTGTGGTTCCTTTATTAATATTTTTGCTTCACATAGTCGTTATATGCTGTCAAGTTGCCTGCAACTCATAACAACCCTATGTCCAATAGCTCTGAAACCTGTGTATCCTGAGTCAGTCTCAGTGACTCGGACATGCCTACCCCCATTATCCCAGTATCTGTGCCAATCAATCTCAGCTGGGGTCTTCCTTTCCTGGACTATCCCTCTACCCTTTGGAGTATGGTCCTTCTGCTTTTTCAAGGCCAAGTCCCTCCTGGTCATATGCCCAAAGTATATGAGAAAGAGCGTCAAAATCCTAGCCTCCAAGGAGAAACAATCCTGAATAACAGTGATAAGAGAGGAGATTCTTACATTATTCCCAATTATATGACAAAAATATCTAGCTATTCAAAATTTAGTATTATATGGATCTTTTGTAAATGTTCTTTATCAAGTTGAGGAAATTCCTTGCTATTTCTTGTTTTCTGAGAAATATGATCATGATTGGGTGGATTTAGATTTTTTCATTTTTTCCTGCTTCTTTTGCTTTTTCTTTAGACTTTCATATTTGGGAACGGTCATTGCAAAGACAGAAGAGGAAGAAAAGACCAAAATGGATGTCAGAAGATACTCTGAAAATTGCACTGGAGCGCAGAGAAGCCAAAGCACAGGGAAGAATTCAAGATGCTAAAGAGTTGAATAGAAGATTTCAAAAGGCAGCACGGGA
>NW_006399999.1:3586785-3590289 GCF_000299155.1 Elephantulus edwardii
TATGAGGTGGATTGATTCAGTGCCTGGGATAATTGGGATGGGAGTGTCAGAGACAGTGCGATTGGCACAGGACAGAGCAGAGTTTAGGGCTGCTGTACATAGGGTCGCTATGAGTTGCAAGTGACTCGACGGACATAACAACAACAACAACAACATTTGGGAATCCCAGAACATTTGATTGTGCTAATGTGAAACCTATACTTGGACCAAGAGACAGTTATCAGAACAGAGGAAGGAGACACTACATGGTTCAAAATCAAGAAGGAGGTGTGTTAGGGGTGTATTCTGTCTCCACACCTTTTCAATCTGTAAGCAGAACAGATTGGCCAAGACGTTGGGTTGTACAAAGAGGAATGTGGCATCAGGATTGGTGGAAGAGTCATCAACAACCTGCGTTATGCAGATAACACAACCCTGCTTGCTGATACTGAGGAGGACCTGAAGCACTTGCTGAAGGATGTCAAGGACTGCAGCCTGCTATATGGATTGAAACTCAACATCAAGAAAACAAAGATTCTCACTACTGGACCAGTTGGCAGCATTAGTATGTATGGTGAAGAGGTTGAGATAGTTAACAGTTTTAGTTTACTTGGTTCCACAGTCAACAGTCTTGTTCCCAGTAGCCAGGAAATCAAGAGATGAATTGCATTGGGAAAGTCAGCTGTGAGGGACCTCTTCAGAGTCCTGAAGAGCAACAACATGAAGCTAGAGACTAAGATGTACCTGATCCAGGCTATAGTCTTCGCAATTATGTGCTATGCATCAGAGAGTTGGACAGTAAATAGGGATGATAGAAAGAGAATTGATGCCTTTGAGCTGTGGTTCTGGAGAAGAGTACTGAATATACCATGGACTACTAGGAGAACAAACAGGTTTTTCCTGGAGGAGGTGAAGCTGGAATGCTCCTTGGAGTAAAGGATTCTGAAGCTTATTCTGACATAATTTGGGCATGTTGCACGGAGGCACTGGTCCTTGAAGAGGGACATCATGTTTGCCAGAGTGGAGGGGCGGCGAAGGACAGGAAGACCTTCGATAAGATGGATCGATTCTGTAACTGGAGTGGTGGGAATGATTGCGTTTGAGATTTCTAGGTTGACACAGGATAGAATGGCATTTAGAGCTCTTGTACATAGGGTCGCTAAGTCGCAAGCGACTCGATGGCACATAACAACAACAACAACAACAACATGTTGAATTATGTTATGTTTTCACCAATAAAAGACCTTTATTTGCTGATGCAATTTTGTTCAAAGTGAGAAAAAAAAACCAGCTGCAAATATCCATTAATAAGTGGAACATGGGATGTATAAAAAGTAAATGTAGGAAAACTGGAAGTTGTTGAAAGTGAAATGGTACATATAAAGATCAGTACCTTAGGCTTTCAATATCAATATATTAAAAATATCAATATATTAATGAGCGGAAATGGACAAGTACATAGTCTACTATGTGAGAAATGACAAATTGAAGAGGAATACCATAGTACACATCACTGAAAAGGAAATTTCAACATTTGTCCTGAAGTATAACTCTATCAGGGACATGATAATATCTGTATTTAGCTGTCTAGCTAGCTAGCTGTCATCTATCTATTTATCTATCAAGATCTCTTAATGACTATTATTCAAATATATGCACTCACCACTAAAATAAAAGATCAAGCAATTGAAGATTTCTATCAGTTTCTACAGTCTCAAATGATAAAATATGCAATCAAGATTTGTTGATAATAAAGGGTGATTGTAACTCTAAACTTGAAAACAAAGAAGGATTGTTTGTCACAAAATATATCTTTGATGAAACAAATTAGGCCATAAAGTGCATAGCAGAACTTTGTATAACTAATGACTTGTCAGTTTTCCATACTGTGGTGGTTTACATGTCACTGTAATGCTGAAAGCTATGCTTCTGTATTTCAAGTATCATCAAGATCACCTAATCTTGACAGGTTTCAGTGGAGCTTCCAGACAGAGACAGATTAAGAAAAAGAAATGGCCATAGACTTCTGAAATAACAGCCCCTCAAAAACTTTCTGAGCAAGAGAAGACACTCAAAAGGCAACTGAGGAAAAACTATTTCCTCATAGTAAAACTTACCTTAATGATTCAGATGGAGTAAAGTTTTTACCCAGTGAAAGACGTTCATTTGTAATTTTTGCAATACTGAAAATGAGAAGAACCACCTAGAAACATCCATTAATAATAGTAATGTGTGACTATATATGAATTGTGAATCTAGGAAAATTGGAAGTTGTAAAAAAATGAAACAAAATCCATAAAGATTGATATTCTAGTCATTAGTGAATTGATAATGACTGGTATTTGGCTATGCTGAATCATATAATCATATGATCTACTATACCAAGAGTGATAAACTTAAGAAGAATTAAATTGCATTCTTAGTTAAAACAACAACAATGAAAAAAAAAATACTCTAAACAAACAAACAAACCCAAACATTTCAAGATCTATCCTGAAGTACAATGCTGAGTGTTAAGATACTATTAGTACACATGCAAGGAAGATCTGTTAATGCAACTAACATTCAAATATAAAAACCAAACACTAAAACCAAAATAGAAGAAATTGAGGATTTTTCCTGCTTTCACAGTTGGAAATTGATTGGATATGCAATCAAAATGCATTAATAAGTGGTAATTGGAATGCAAAAGTCGGAAACAAGGAAGACTGATAATTGGAAAGTATGGCCTTGAAGACAGAAATGAGACTAGAAATCATGATAGAATTTTATAAAATCAATGATCTATTTGTCAAAAATACTTACAAAATCATAGATAACATCAACACAAATGGAGTTCATCTGATAGACTAAACAGGAATCATATTGACTACATTTGTCAAAAAAGATCGTGAAGAAGCTTAATAGCAGCATTCAAAACAAGGCCAGGGCCTGACTGTGGAGTAGACCATTAATTAGTCATAGTCAAGTTCAAATTGAGGCTAAAGGGGGGGAGTCCATGTCAGCCAAAATATAAATATAATCTTGAATCATCCCACCAAAAGTACCATATGAACAAGAGCCAATGGTAATAACGGAAAAGGGTCATGCGGCATTGAAGGTATTGGGGGGAAATGTACAAGAAGACCCCTGGAATTAATAGTATACCAATTGACATGTTTCAACTAACAGATGCAAACCTAGACATGTTCACCAGTTTATGTCAGGAAATTTGGAGGACAGCTGCCTGGCTGACTAATTGCAAGAGATTTGTTCTTGTTCCCAAGAAAGGTGATCTAACAGAATATGGAAGTTATTGGACAATATCATTAATATGGTAACTTAACATCAAGAAGACAAAGATTTTCACCACTGGGCAAAATGGCAGCACTATGATAGATGGAGAAGAGATAGAAGTTGTTAACAATTACAGCTTGCTCAGCTCCACGATCAACACTCTTTTTTAAAAAATTTTTTAATTAATATTTTTAATTGGGAAAAACATATTGGGGGTACAAGGAGGTGAGGGTTGGGGGCAGAAGGGTG
>NW_006399999.1:3592059-3595427 GCF_000299155.1 Elephantulus edwardii
GGAATCCTTGAATTCCTGTTGTTGAGCTTCAATCTTCACTGAGGGCCAGTCATCAACTGTTTAAGTGTTCAATTATCAATAAGCCGAAGTCTGTGGAAGGCCATAATGGCCCTGCTTTAAGTGGTTTGCTACTACCGCAGCTCACCACACTGTCTCTGCCTCTGCCACCATCTTGGATCTCTGATCAACACTCTTAACACCAATAGTCAGGAGATAAAAAGATTAATTGCATATGGAAAATCTGCTGTACTCTCCAGAGTGCTGAAAAGCAATGATGTCAGTCTAGACTAAGATGCACCTAATAAATGCCATCATCTTCACAATGACTTGTTATGCTTCAGAGAGCTGGACAATGACTAAGGATGACAGAAGAATTGATGTCTTCGAATTGTGGTGCTGGAGAAGAGTCTTGAACATGCCATGGACTGTAAAGAAAACAAATAGGGCTGTCTTGGAGGGGGTGAAACTAAGTTTCTCCTTGGAGGTTAGGATTTTGCAGCTCTGTCTCACGTACTTTAGGCACATGGCCAGCAGAGACCAGTCTTTGGAGAAGGACATCATTCTTGGAAGTGTGAAGGGACAGCAGAGGAGAGGAAGAACTCAGATAAGGTGTGACTGGGGCAATGGGGTTGGTGTGTGAGAATTAATGAGACTGACTCAGGACAGGGCAGGGTTCAGAACTGTTGCTATGGGTCACAGGCAGTTTGAAAGCACATAACAACAACAATAACATTAAGATTACATGCAAGCAAAATATTGCTGAAAATCATCCAGAACAGGCCAGAACAGTACAGTGACAGTGAACTGGCAAAAGCTCAAGTGAGGTTTAAAAGAGACTTTATGGTTATGACAAGAGTCCAGAATGAAGGTTGCATGCATAGTGGAGTGTACTCGTGACAGGGGGATTGTAGACCAATGACAGAATTTTTCCTTTTACTTTTCAAAGAGAAGAGTGAACTGGGGGGAAGGGCAGGGCAGGGAGAAAAATGTAACGATGAATGAATGGAAACCCAAAATCTCTGTAAATGTTCATTAAAATAAATTTTAAAAAAATTAAAACAAAAGAGACTTTACCAACAAGGATATGATAGCTGATGCTAGTTACATGGATCCTGGATGAAGGCAGAGAATACCAGAAGAATATCTATCTGAGTTTTATTGACTATACAAAGGCATTTGAATTTGTGGATCAGAACAAACTATATATAATATTGAGAATAATGGGAATCCCAGAACACTTAAATGTGCTCATACGAAATCTACATCACATATTGATAGCTGTATTTTTTTTCTTTGTTCAGACAACTTAAAAAACACGCTGCATGGTGTAAAACCAGTAAGGGTGTGTGTCAGGATTGTATCCCTTCTTCACACATATTCAATTTGTATGCGGAGGAAATAATTCATGAAGTTGGACTCTATGAAGAGAAATGTGGCATGAGGATTGGAGGAAGACTCATCAACAACCTGTGCTAGGCAGATAACACAACTTGCTAAAAGAGAGGCGGACTTTAAATGCTTCCTTCAGAAGATCAAGAAATCAAGTTTTCAATATGGATTACATCGCAACATAAAGAAAACAAAGGTTCTCACTACTAGGACAATAGGTAAGATCATGATAGATGGATAAAGGATTCAAGTTGTTAATGATTTCATCTTGCGTGGATCAACAATTTACACCCTTGGTACCAACAGTAAGGAAATCAAGAGACATAGGGCACTGAGACTATGTATTGAGAACTGAACAATTAATAAGTTTTGATGTTGTTTTTTAAATCTCAGCTTGGGATATACACACCCAGTGACTCTATTTTTTTTATTGCACTGTGTACACCCATGTACAAATCCAAATATGCTGGGAGTATTGATTTTTGTGTTACAAATAAATTTTGGCAAGTCAACAATTCATGGATCCAAAATATGCAAACAATGAGAATAAACTATAATTTATCCAATACTCTTTACTGAGTAGTGGCTTCATTAACCTGTGTTGCTATGTGCCATCAAATACAACTCATAGCGACCCTATGAAGAATGGCTCTGGATCTTTTCCTATCCTGAGTCAATCTCACTGTCTGACATGCCTGCCCCCATTACCACAGTCACTGTGTCAATCCATCTCATCCATGGTCTTCCTTTCCTGCGCTGACCCTTCACTCTTTCAGTTATGATGTCCTTCTCCAAGGATTGTTCCCTCCTGGCAACATGCCCAAAGTATCTGAAATAGAGCTTTACAATCCTTGCCTTCAGAGAGGAACCTGGTTTCACCCTCTTTAAGACAGGCCTGTTTGATTTCTTGGCAGTCCATGGTAAGTTTTATAAAAGAATTGATGCCTTTGACTTACGGTGTTGGAGAAGAGTACTGACTATTCCGTGGACTACCAAAAGAATAAACAGATAAGTCTTTAAGAAAGTGCAATCAGAGTGTTCCTAAAAGTCAAAGAAGCTTCGTCTCACATACTTTGGACATGTTGCTAGGAAGAGACTATTCCTTGGAATGGTGCTTGGAAATGCTTGGAAAGGTGGAAAGTGAGTGAAAGAGAGGAAGACCCTCAATGAGATGCATTGGCACAGTAACTGCAGTAATGGCTCGAGTGTCTCAGAAATTATGAGGATGGTGCAGGATAAGACAGGGTTCAGGACTGTTGTTCATAGGGTTGCTATGAGTCATACTTGATTTCACAGCACCTAACAACTTCTCCTCCCAGCCCTGGTAATCAATTAAAGGGTGTTTATTTAATATAAGACTTTATTAACTTTTTATAATGGGGTCCTTACACAAATTTGTCTTTTTGCAACTGATTTACTAAAATCAGCATAAACCACCTATATTTATTTATGTTATGTGATATTTTATGACTATTCTTTAGTGTTCCACAGTGTTATGTACCATATAATGAACTATCAAAAGAACAAACAGATATGTTTTGGAGAACGTAAAACCAGAGTGCTCCTTGGAGGCAAAGATGATAAACCTTCCTCTCTCATAATTTGGGCATGTTCCTGAGAGGTTATTACTTGGAAAGGGCCATCATGCTTGGAAAGATGGAGTGACAGTGAAGGAGAGAAGGACCCTCAACCAAGTGGATTGGCACAGTGACTGCAGAAATGTGCTTGAGTATGTCAGAAATTGTGCAGATGGCACAGGACAGGGCAGGGTTCAGATCTGTTGTTCATATGTTTCCTATAAGTCACACTCAACAGCTCCTAACAAAAACAAAATCAATACGTTTTTATACATTAATCTGTTGATGAATGTTTGGATTGTTAAATCTATTGTTGTTGTTGTTATGTGCCATCAAGTCGCTTGCGACTCATAACGACCATAAGTACAACAGCCCTAAACTCTGCTCTGTCCTGTGCCAATC
>NW_006399999.1:3596614-3608843 GCF_000299155.1 Elephantulus edwardii
TAGATCTCTTCCAGTCAGTTGGCCAAGTGGCTCTTGTCCAGATTTCTTGGCACAACTTGGTTAGCACATCCAGGGCAGAATCTGTTAGCTGAAATATGTCAATTGGTATACCAGTCTACTAGCTATTGTAAATAATGCTGCAATGAGCATAAGTGTGCATATATCTTTTTGTATTGTAGCTCTTATTTCTTTAAGATACATATCTACTAGTGGGATTTCTGGATCAAATGATATTTGTATTTCCAACTTTTTAAGGAAGTATCTTTTTCCCCCAGCAGTGATGTAACAGTTTTACAGTCTCATCAAAAGTCTATGTGTGTTAGAATTTCTCTAGACACGCTTGCTTTTTCTGTCTTATTGCAGTTTGTTGTTATTACTGGAGTAAGATGATATTTAATTGTTGTTTTGATTTGCATGTCTTTATTACCTATTTAACAACCTGTGTTATGCAGATGACACAACCCTGCTTGCTGAAACTGAGGAATACCTGAAGCACTTGCTGCAGAAGGTCAAGGACTGCAGTTTTCAATATTAATTGAAGCTCAATATGGAAACAAAGATTCTCACCACTGGGCTGATTGACAGCATCATGATGGATGATGAAGATATTGAGATTGTTTACAGCTTCAGTTTGCTTGGCTCTACAATCAACACTCTTGATACCAGCAGTCAAGAAATCAAAAGACAAATTGCATTAGGAAAGTCAGCTGTCAAAGATGTCTCTGGGGTAATGAAGAACAACAATGCCAGTCTGGAGACTAAGGTGTGCCTGATCCAGTATAGGTTTCACATAAGAACAATAAAATGATCTTCACAATTGCTTACTATGCATCAGAATCTCAGAACATTTTATTGTTCTTATGTGAAACCTATACTTAGACCAGAAGGCAGTTGTCAATACATAGCAAGGAAACACTGCTTTTACATTTGAAATGGTTCAAAATCAGGAAAGGTGTATGCCAGGGATGTATCCTATCTCCATACCTTTTCAATTGATATGCAGAACAGATCATCCAGGAAGCTGGGCTCTGAGAGGAAGAATTCGGCATCAGGATTGGAGGAAGACCCATCAAAAACCTGTATTATACAGATGACACAATCTTGCTGACAGAAAGTAAAGAAGACCTGAAATGCTTGTTGAAGAAGATACTAAAACTATAACATTTAATATGGATTACATCTCAACATCATGACTGATGAAAAAAAAATAGAAATTGTCAACAATTTCATCCTTTTTGGATTCACCGCTAATATCCTTGTTACTAACAGCCAAAAAAATCAAAAGTTATATTGCAATGGGAAAATCTGATGCCAAGGACCTCTCCAAAGTGCTAAAGAGCCATTATATATGCCAATTTAAAGACAAAAGCTCATTTGATTCAAGCTATAGTCTTTTCAATTACTTGCTATACATCTGGGAGTTGGAAAATGGATAAGGCTGACAGAAGAAGAATCAATGTCTTTGAGATCTGGTTTGCAGAAGAGTACTGAATATCTTATGGACTACCAAAAGAGTAGACATGTCTGTCTTGGAGAAAGTGAAACCAGAGTACTCCTTAGATGGTGAAATGTCTCATATTTGGGGCAGGTGGTTGTTGTTTGACATAGAGTTGGAACCAACCCACAGCTGACCCTCCAGTGGGTTTTCAGAGGGAGGAAATTGCGTGAAAGGAGATTGCTTAACTTTCTTCTGAAGAGCTTCTGGTGATTTAAACCTCTGGAACTGCAGTACATTTCTTACCATTATCCTACCAGAGCTCCTTCAAAAGTATGTGAGACTTTGTTTTACATCCTATGGTCAAGTTGTTAGGAGAGGGACATCATATTGGGAAAGTTGGAGTGTCAGCAAAAGAGAGGCAGGCTCTCAGTGAGATGGATTGAAACTGTGACTGTAGCAATGGGTTAAAATATAGTGGAGATGATGAGACTAGTTAGTACAAGTTTCCTAACAACTTCAATAGCTAATTAAGGAGCTCTGGTGGTATCGTCCACAAAGAGTTATGCTGTTAACCCAAAGGCTGCAGGCATGATGTGAATTCACTAGTGACTCTGTAAAGCTCTGGTGGCCTAGTGGTATGAAGCTGTGCTGCAGTCGCGAAGGCATGCAGTTTGAACCCACCAGCAGCCCCATGAGAGAAGGATGGGTAATTTCCTCCCGTGTGATTAACTGCCTCTGAAAACCCAATGCAGGGTCAGTATAAGTTGATTCCAACTCGATGGTACACAACAACAACAACAACAACAATGACTCTACAGGACAATTATGGGCAATGACAATCTCCGCCCACACATTTTACAATTTTACAAACATGCTAGAGGGTCAAATGTGAGGTCTTTCTAACTTGATGACTGTGAGTTTCAGTTTTGAATAGCTAGCTATTGGTGGCCTAGTGAATAAAGAGTTGCATTGCCAAACCAAATCCATGTAGTTTTAACCCACTAGATGCTCTGAAGGAGGAAGATAAGGAATCTCCCTCTGTGAAATTTACAGTTTCTGAAAACCCACTTTCTTGGTTCTTACTTAACAGCACCAAATAATGAGCAATGATGATCTCAAGCATTTCTTGATGTATTTGTTAGCTATCTGAATGAGTTCTTCATTCATGTTTTTTATGTCCTCTGCCCAGTTCCAAATTTATGTTTATCTTTTTGTTGTTTCAGTGTTGGAATTTTCCACAAAGGTCTGAGATAAATCCCTTGTCAGATATATCTTTCCTAAAAAAATTTCCTAGTCTGAAAAGTCTAATTTTACTCTTTTGGAAAAGTCTTATGAGATATATATATAAGGTCAGAAACATCCTCAGAGGGCTGAAGACCAATGATGTCAGTTTAGAGACCAAGGTGAAGCTGATTCAAGCCATGGTTTCACAGTTGCTTGCTATGTGTCAGAGAGCTGGACAATGACTAAGGATGACAGAAAATTGATGCTTTTGAGGTATGGTGCCAGACAAAAGTATTGAACATACCAAGGAACCAAACAGGTCTGCCCTGGAAGGAGAGAAACTAGTTTGTTCTTTGATTGTTGTGTATTATCAGGTCAGACCTGGCCCTCATGCAGGTTTTCAGAGGCAGTTAATCACATGGAAGGAGATTGCCCATCCTTCTCCCGCAAAGTAACTGGTGGATTCGAACTGTGTGCCATCAGGAATGCAGCACAGCTTCTTGCCACTAGGCCATCATTTGAGACAAGGATTTTTTTAAGTTGTGTTTAATCCATGTACACTGTTTTGGGTTGTTAAGGAATTCTTTTCCCTGTTCCCTCTCTCTGCTCACTAATCTCTTTTATTTCCTCCCCTCCCCAACCTCACTCCTTTTGCCCTCTTCTATTCCATCTTTGCATATCCATACACATCTCCATCTCACATACTTTCAACACATTGCTAGGAAGGACCAGTCCTTGGAGTAGGTCATCATCCTTGGAAGGCTGGAAGAAAGGGAGAGGAAGATCTTGGATGAGATGGATTTGCACAGTGACTCTGGTAATGGGGGTAGGTATGCCAGAGATGGTGAAATTGGCTCAGGATAGAGCAGGGTTCAGAGATAGTGCTCTTGGGGTTGTTATGAGTTGTAGACAACTTCAGAGCACGTAACAACAATAAAAATAATAATAATAATAATAATAATAATAGTAAATGTGTTTGCTGAAAGTAAAGAAAATTTGAAACACTTGCTAACAGACTATTAAAACCTACAGCCTTCAAAATGGTTATATTTCAACATCAAGAAAACAATTATCACCATTGGAATGGTAGGAAATATCATGCTAGACGGAGAAAAGACTGAAGTGTCAAGAATTTAATTTTTCTTGGATCCACAAGAAACCAAAAGATTTAAGGAAATCTTCTGTCAAGTCTTCTTTAAAGTGCTGAAAGGGAAGGATTCTATTTAAAGATTAAAGTGTGCCTGATCCAAATCATCTTTACATGGATTTCACCTGATGATATGCATAAGCTCAATATTAGTTTTGAAAACCAGGCCAGGAGCTGATTGTGGAACAAACTACCAACTACTTCAAGACAAAGTTGAAGAAAATAAAATCAAATCCACAGGGACCAAAATTTGATCTTAAGTCTATCCCACTCAAAATTCAAAACCATCTCAGGAGCAGGTTTGAGGCTCTGAGCACCAATGAGCATAGACTAAATGAGCTGTGGGAGGATATAAAGAATATAATCCATAAAGAATGCAAAAGATCATCACAAAGGCAGAAGAGGAAGAAAAGACGGAGATGGTTGTCGGATAAGACTCTGAATATTGCATTAGAGTGCCAAGAAGCCAAAGCTAAAGGAAGAAATCTAGAAATTAAGGACCTGAACAGAAAATTTCAATGGGCATCTCAGGATGACAAAGCAAGGTATTATAGTGAAATATGCAAAGAGCTGGAGTCAGAAAATAAAAAAAGGTCAAACTCGCTCAGCATTTCTTAAGCTGAAGGAATTGAACAATAAATTAAAGCCACGAGTGGCAATGCTTAAGGATGGTTTGGGCAGAATGCTAAATGATCCAAGAAGCATTAAAAGAAGATGGAAGGAGTATACAGAGTCACTGTACCAGAAGGAATTAGCTGACACAGAAGAACGTCATGAAACAACATATGAGCAAGAGCCTGTGGTGATGAAGGAAGAAGTTCAAGTTGCTCTGAAAGAATTACCAAAAAAGAGGCCCCAGGAATTGATGGCATACCAATTGATATATTTCAACAAACAGACACCACCCTGGATGTGCTCACTAATTTGTGCCAGGAAACCTGGAGTAGAGCTACCTGGCCAACTGACTGGAAGAGATTGATATTTTATCCCATTCCAAAAAAAAAGTGACCAGACAGAGTGTGGAAATGCAAGCAAGATTCTGCTGAAAATTATCCAAAAATGACTGGAGTAACATGTCAACAGAGAACTGCAAGATGTGCAGGCTGGGTTTAGACGAGGTCGTGGTATTAGGGATACTATAGTTAGATGAATCTTGGCTAAAAGCAGAGAGTACCAGAGGAATGTCTATCTGTGTTTCATTGACTATGCAAAGGCTTTTGATTGTGTGGATCACAATAAACTGTGGCTGACTGTAAGAAGAATGGGAATCCCAGAACATTTGATTGTGCTTATCTTGAACCAAGAAGCAGTCATCAAAACAGAGCCAGGAGACAGACACTGCATGGTTCAAAATCTGTACAGAGAACAGATCATCCAGGATGCTGGGCTGTACAAGGAGGAATGTGACATCAAGTTTGGAGGAAGATTCATCAACAATCTGTATTATGCAGATGACACAACCTAGCTTGCTAAAACTGAGGAGGACCTGAAGATCAAGGTCAATATGGATTGAAGCTTAACATCAAGAAAACAAAGATTCTCACCACTGGGCCAATTGGCAACATCATTATGGATGGTGAAGAGATTGAGATTGTTAACAGTTTTAGTTTTCTTGGCTCCACGATCAACACTCTTGGTACCAGCAGCCAGGAAATCAAGAGATGAATTGCACTGGGGAAGTCGGCTGTCAGGGACCTCTCCAGAGTACTGAAGAGCAACGATGTCAGGCTGGAGACTAAGGTGGGCCTGATCCAGTTCATAGTCTTCCCAATTGCATGCTATCGGTCAGAGAGCTGGACAATAACTAGGGATAATAGAAAAAGAATTGATGTCTTTGACTGTGGTGCTGAAGAAGAGCGTTGAATATATCATTGATTGCTAGGAGAACAAATAGGTTTGTCCTGGAGAGGGTGAAACTGGGCTGCTCCTTGGAGTCAAGGATTCTGAAACTTCGTCTGACATACTTTGTATGTTGCAAGGAAGGACCAGTCCTTGGAAAGGGACATAATGTTTGGGATGTGGAGGGACAGTGCAAGAAAGGAAGACCCTCAGTATCTGGGTTAATGCGAGCAGGTGTGTCAGAGATAATGAGATTGGCAAAGGATAGAGCAGGGTTTAGGGATCTTGTACATAGGGTCGCTTTGAGTTGCAAGCAACTCGATGACACATAACAACAACAACAACAATATGTATCTGGGAGAATGACAGAAGAACCAATGCCTTTTAATTTTGGTGCTGGAGAAGATTTTTGAACACCCAATAGGCTGCCAAAAGAACAAATAAGTCTGTCTCAGAGGGAGTGCAACTCCAGAGTGCTCCTTAGATTTGAAGATGTTGAAACGTCTTCTCACATACTTTGGACATGTTGTTAGGGTTGATGAATTTGGGGGGTGGGCAGGGATCATGCTGGAAAAGAAAGGATCAACAAAAGAAAAGAAGACCGTCAACAAGATGGATTGACACAGTGACTCCAAACATGAACTTGAGCATATCGGATGACGGTGTAGGATAGGACAAGGTTTAGATCTGTTGTACATAGGGTCACTGTGAGTGATAGCAAATTGGAAGACACCTACCAACAACTACAAAAACACATTAGTATGCAGTTCAAATTCACCAGATGCTCTGCAGGAGAAGGAGGGGCAATCTCCTCCTGTACCAGTCCAATCTGATTTGATGGTACACGCACACAAAAAAATAAAATTTAAAAAATTAAAACAAAACAAAACACATTAATAGGAACAAGGAGAAAAATCACATAACTTCAACAGATTAAAAAAACTAATTTGGCAGATTCAAAATTTTCACATAATATTTGACAGTGGAAATACGAAATGTTTTCCTCTAAGTCCAGAAGTAGTGCAGGATATTGCCTTTTGCCACTTCTATTCAACATGGTAGTGTAGGGTCTAGCAGGAATCCTAGAACACTTGACTGTGCTTTTGCAAAACTTATACTTGGACCAGGATGCAGTTGTCAGAACAGAGCAAGGAAACACTGCATAGTTCAAAATTGGGGCGGGTGTGCTCAAGGATGTCTCCTATCTCCATATCTTTTCAATCTATATGCGGAACAGATTATCCAGGAGGCTGAGCTCTATGAGAAGTGTGGCATCAGGATTGGAGGAAGATTCCTCAACAACCTGTGTTATACAGATGACACAACCCTACTTGCTGAAACCTAGGAGGGCCTGAGGAAACTCCTGAAGAAGGTCAAGAACTGCAGCCTTCAATATTAATTGAAGCTCAACATCATTAAAACAAAGATTCTCACCACTGGGCCAATTGGCAGCATCATGATGAATGGTGAAGATATTGAGATTGTTTACAGCTTCGGTTTGCTTGGCTCTAAAATCAACACTCTTGGTACCAGCAGCCACGAAATTAGAAGATTAATTGTATTGGGATAGTCTGCTGTCAGAGACCTCTTGAAGGTACTGAAGAGTAACGAAGTCAGTCTGGAGACTAAAGTGTGCCCGATACATGCCATGGTCTTTGCAATTACTTGTTATGCATCAGAGAGCTGGACAATGACTAGGGATGATAGGAGAGTTGATACCTTTGAGCTTTGGTGCTGGAGAAGAGTACTGAATATATCATAGACCACTAGGAGAGCAAATAAGTTCATCCTGGAGAGGGTGAAACTAGGCTGCTCCTTGGAGGCAAGGATTCTGAAGCTCCATCTGACATACTTTGGACATCCTGCAAGGCGGGATGAGTCTTTGGAGAGGGACATCATGCTTGGGAGGGTTGAGGGACAGTGCAAGAGAGGAAGACCCTTGATGAGATGGATCGATTCCATCACTGGCATAATGTGGATAGGCATGTTGGAGACAATAAAATTGCCAAGGGATAGAGCAGGGTTTAGGGCTGTTGTACATAGGGTCGCTATGAGTCACAAGCGACTCGATGGTACACAACAACAATAACAACAGATCATAAAAATTGATACCTCCTGGCTATGTGCCCAAAGTATGTAAAATGGAACTTCAAAATCCTTGCCTACAAGGATCTACTTGGTTTCACTTTCTTTAAGACAAGCCTGTCTGTTCTCTTGGAAGTTCATGTTGTGTTCAATACGCTTCTCCAGTGTCACAAGTCAAAGGCATCAATTCTTCTTCTGTCATCCTTAGTCATCATTTAGCTCTCTAATCACAGTAAGTAACTGAGAAGATCATGTCCTACATCAGGTGCACCTTAGTCCCTAGACTGACATCACTACTCTTTAGCACTTTTGGAGAAGTGCTTGACAGCAGACTTACCAATGCAATTTGTCTTTTGATTTTCTGACTGTTGGTGCCAAGAGTGTTGATTGTAGAGCCAAGAAGCTGAAATCTTGCTCTTTCATGGTGCTGCCAACTGGCCCAGTGGTGAGAATCTTTGTCTTCTTGATATTAAGTTTCAATCCATATTGAAGATGACTGTCTTTGACCTTCTGCAGAAAACTTTCAGATCCTCCTCAGTTTTGGCAAGCAAGGTTGTATTATCTGCATGATGTAGGTTGTTGATAAATCTTCCTCCAGTCCTGATTCCACATTCCTCTTCATAAAGTCCTGCCTCCAGAATAATCTATTATACTAAAGTTTGCAAAGATATGAAAACAAGACTCATTCGTGACACACTCCTTTCCTGATTTTGAACCATGCAATGTTTCCTAGCTGTGTTCTGAGGACTGCTTTGTAGTCCAAGTATTGGTTTTGCATAAGCACAATCAAGTGTTTTGGGATTCCCATTCTTCTCAGGGTTAGTCACCTTTTGTTGTGATCCACACAGTAAAATGCTTTTGCATAGTCAATGAAACACAGATAGACATTCCTCTGGTACTATTTGCTTTCAGACAAAATTCATCTGACAGTGGGTATAATGTCTCTAGTGCCATGACCTCTTCTAAATTCAGCTTGTATTTCTGGACACATGACCAAGAGAGATCAGTCCTTGGAGAAGGACATCAAGCTTGAAAGGGTGGAGTGACAGTACAGGAGAGAAAGGACCTGAATGAGATGGATTGACACAGTAACTGAGGAAATGGGGGTAAGTTGTTGGAGTCAATGAGACAGGTTCAGGATAGGGCTGGCTTCAGAACTATTGTGCATAGAGTCAATATGAGTCCTAGATATTCAATCATACATAACAACAACAACAACAGATCGTAAATGTAGAATTAAAACTATCTTTTCAAATAACACACCCACTACATGGACATGTGTGTTAAAAACATTAAAGAACATTTAAAAATTATAACCAAGCTTACGAAGGTAGAAGACTACAAAATCAATATACAAAAATTAGCAGATGTTATATGCTAGCAATAAAAAATCCAAAAATGAAATTATTAAAAATGACACCAGAAAAAATATCAAAATTAAATTTGGCAAAATTGGTGTAATAATTTATGCTAAGTTAAATATCTCGGCCACAAAAGGTCAAATATTATATGGTACCACTCTTGTAGAATGAGGCTGACATCGGGGTGGCGGTAAGACTGAGAAAACTCGATAAATTGTATTTACTGCGTTGAAGCTGATGAGGGAGAGAATAGTTTAAAAGTAATATATTTTGGGGCATTATGATTATCATAAGAGTCCAGAATGAGGTTTGCAGAGTGGAGTATACTTGGGGTGGGGGTGGGGGTGTGCAGGGGAGATTGTGTAGCAATGAAGGAGTTTTTCTTTTGCTTTTCAAGGAGAGGAGCGAACTGGGGGTGGGGGTGGGGTGGGAGGGGAGAAAAGTGCAACAATGAATGAATGGAATTCCAACAATGAATGAATGGAATTCCAAAATCTCTGTAGATGTTCATTGAAATTAATAATAAAGAAAGGGAAAAAAATAGAAAACAATGACACACCTAAGAGCGAGTGTAAGAGCTAGAATTTGAGTGAGGTGATGGAGACAATTCTCAAAGGGAAAACCAAGGCTTCCTGGTTTTACTTTGTGGGGATCACTGCTGTTTGGTTAAGAAGAAAACACAAATACAAAACACTGTCATACTCTTGGTCACTATATAATTACAACAACTTAACATCTACTAAGATATGACTCACTTAATGTCAAGAAAGCAGCACTTTGCCTCAATTATCGTGAAAAAACAAAAACAAAAAAAAGCAGACCTAATGAATACCCCTATAGAGAGAACCTGAAGAAATATATTGATGTGGAGTTATTTGAACAGCTACAGAAGAAGATGAAAATGATGGAAAAAGGAATTAAGAAAGCAAATACCCCAGAAACAGCAGTTTAGAAGAAATGTATTGATGAGGAGCAACTTGAACAAGTGTGGAAGAAAATGCAAAACATAGAATGAAGACTTGATATAATAGAAAAAGAGTTACAAGAATTTTTAAAATTGTCACAAGACAAAGAGGGTACAAACAACAACATACTAGAAATAACAGAAAAGCATAAAAATGCAATCCAGAATATTAAGACTGAAATGGCTGAGGTGTCCAACATGCTGGAAGCACAAAAAATAGAACTGAAGAGATAGGATAGAGGGTCAGTGAGTTGGAAGACAAGAGCCTCACTGACAACATACTTGCAGAAAAATCAGAGACGAGACATAAAGAAAATGAAGAAAACATTAGAATCATATGGGATGATATCAAATGGAATACCATACATATTATTGGAATTCCATAACAGGGGAGTGACAGGGAAATCACTGAGAAAATAGTGGGAAAAGTAATAAAAGAAAACTTTCCAGGTATTTTGAAGAATGGGGAAATCCACATTCAAGAAGCACAGGGAATGCCAAATAGACTAGACCCAAAAAGAAAAACATCAAGACATATCATAGACAAATTCTCCAAATCAAATAATAGGACAGAATTATAAAAGAGAAAAACAAAGAGTAATCTACGAAGGAGAAAAAATTAGATTTTTTTTTCTCAGTAGAAACCATGCAAGCTAGATGACAATGGGATGAGATACACAGAAAGTTGAAAGAAAACAATTTCCAGCCAAAGATCCTGTACCAGTAAAACTATCCATCAAATATGAAGGAGAAATTAGATCCTTTGAAAAAAATAAGGATCTTAAGCAATTTGTGCAAACAAGACCAAAAGCACAAGAAATTTGAAGTCCTTCACAAGGAGATGCCAAAAGAAAGTATATGAACCATAGTAACCAAATACAAAAACAACAAAAAAAAGAAACAAGGCAAATGGCAAAAGTAAAATCTGGCCTGACAATAATCACACTTAATGTGAAAGGGCTAAATGCACTAATTAAGAGAAAATAAATAGCAGAATGGCTTTAAAAACAAAGCCCATTAATATCTTGCCTAAAAGAGACACATCTAAAAATAGAAAAAGACTCAAAATCAAAAGCTGGAAAAAATATACCAAGCAAATGGCAACCTCAAAAAAACCAGGCGTCGTAATATTAGTCTCTGATAAAATAGATTTCAGAATTAAAACCACCATAAAAAAGAAAAAAGGGCATTACATATTGATTAAAGGCACAGTAGATCAAGAAGACATAACATCGGTCAACATCTATGTACCAAATGTTAGACCTGAAAAATACATAAAACAACAATTAATAGAATTGAGGAAAGAAATGGACAGCACCAAAATAGTGCTAGTTCAACACACCATTACGACAAAGGATAGGTCAACCCAAAAGAAACGCAACAAAGATGCAGAAGGCCTAAACTACACAATCAGCTATCGCCACCTAGTGGATATATTCGGGAACTGCACCAAAATAAAATTCCATTCACTTTCTTCTCAAGCTCACATGGTACGTTCTCCAGAATCAGTCACATATTAGGACACAAAGCAAGCCTCAACAAGTAAAAAAATATTGAAATAATAGAAAGCATCTTCTCATGCCACAATACCATAAAACTAGAAATTAACCACAGGAATACGAAGTTTACAAAATCATCCATGTGGAAGCTAAATAACTCTCTGCTAGAACATAATTTGGTCATAAAAGAAATAATGACATGTAAAAGTTCCTTGAAACAAATGAAAATGAAAATACAACATATTAAACCTCTGAGATACAGCTAAGGCAGTCCTCAGGGAGCAGTTCATAGAAATAGACACGCACATAAAATAGGAAGAAAGAAGAAAAATCAATGATCTAACTTAACACTTTCATCATCTAAAAAAGGAACAAGAATCTAATCCCATAGCCTCTAAAAGAAAAGAACTTATCAGGACAAGAACTGAAATCAATGAGATAGAAAACAGAAAATAGAAATCATTAATAAGACCAGAAGCTGGTTTTTCAAAAGAGTCAATAAAATTGACAAAACATTGGCAAACTTAACAAAAAAAAAAGAAGAAGAAGACACATAACTCGTTTAAGAATTGATAGAGTGCTCACCAAGCTGTGCCAAGAAATCTGGAGAACAACCACTTGGCCAACTGACTGGAAGAGATCTATATTTGTTCCCATTCCAAAGAAGGGTGA
>NW_006399999.1:3609488-3619540 GCF_000299155.1 Elephantulus edwardii
GAAGAGATTGAGATTGTTCACAGCTTTAGTTTGCTTGGCTCCACAGTCAACACTCTTGGCACAGTAGCCAGGAAATGAAAAGGCACATTACCGTGGAAAGTCTGCGGTTAGGGACCTCTACAAAGTACTGAAGAACAATGGTGTCTCTCTGGAGACTAAGGTGCGGTCTTTGCAATCACTTATTATACATCAGAGAGTTGGACAATGACCAAGGAGGACAGAAGAATTGATGCCTTTAAGCTGTGGTACTGGAGAAGAGTATTGAGAGTACCATGGACTGCCGGGAAAACAAACAGATTCATCCTAGAAAGGGTTAAACCGGGTGGCTCCTTGGAGGCAAGGATTCTGAGGCTTCATCTAACATACTCTGGACATGTTGTAAGAAGAGATCAGTCCTTGGAGAAAGACATCATGCTTGGGAAAGTGGAGGGACAGCGCAAGAAGGGAAGGTCCTCTATGAGGTGGATTAATTAATTTACTGGGGTAATCAGAATGGGAGTGTCAGAGACAGTGCAATTGGCACAGGGCAGAACAGAGTTTAGGGCTGTTGTACATAGGGTCGCTATGAGTCGCAAGCGACTCAACGGCACATAACAACACAACAACAAGATGCAACACCCCAACAGAAAGAGAGGAAATTAAATCTATAATATCACAATACTATGAAAAGCTATACTCTGATCAATTCTAAAACCTAGAGGAAATGGACAAATTCCTTGAAACTCATTCCCTATTCAAATTGACAAGGATAAACATAGAGCACTTAAACAGCCCCATCACAAAAGAAGAAATTGAAAAGGTCATAAAAGTCTTCCCGATAAGAAAAGTCCTGGACCAGATAGCTTCACAGCTGAATTCTACCAAATATTCAGAGAGGATCTATCACCAATTCTACTTAAATATTTCAAAGACTTGAAGAAGAAGGAACACTCTCTGAGTCATTCTATTATGTCAGTGTAACCCTAATTAAAACAAAAAACTAGGAAAGTTATTACCAAGAAAGAAAACTACAGAACAATATATCTCATTAGTATAGATTCAAAAATACTAACAAAATCCTAGCCAATAGAATCCAAAAGTACATAAAAAAATAATTCACCATGACTAAATGAGATCCATAACAAGTATGCAAGGATGGTTCAATAGAAGAAAATCAAGGTAATTCACCATATTAAAAAAATAAATAATAAGAAAACTATGATCCTAGCAATTAATGCAGAAAAGGCATTTGACAAAATCCAACACCCTTCCTGATTAAGACACTCAACAAAATTGGAATAGAAGGGAATTTCCTCAACATAGTGAAAAGTATATATGCAAAACCAAGAGCCAATATCATTCTCAATTGAGAAAGAATAAAAAACACTTGCCTTGTGAACAGGGACCAGACAATTATGCCCACTGTCATCACTATTCAGTATTGTACTGGATGTTTTTGATAGGGCAATACAAGAAGAGAAGGAAATAAAAGACATCCAGATTGCCAAAGAGATAGTCAAAATATCACTATATGCAGATGATATGATAGTGTACATAGAAAACCCCAAAGACTCAACAACAACAAAAAAGAAACAAAACAAACCTGTTTAGAGCTAGTAGGACAATTCAGCAGAATGGAAGGATTTAAGATCAGTATCTAAAAATCAGAGGGATTCCTCTACAGTAACAAAGAGAACTCAGAGAAGAAAATAAAAAAGCAATACCATTTACAATAGCCAACAACAAATTGAGATAATTGGGAGTGAATCTAACTAGAGATACAAAAGACCTGTACAAAGAAAACTATAGAACATTTCTGCAAGACATAATAAAAGACCAAAAGAAACGAAAAAATATGCCCTGTTCATGGGTAGGAAGACTCAATATTGTGACAATGACAATCCTACCACAAGCAATCTACATATTCAGTGCGATCTCAATACAGATACCAAATTCTTAGGGAGCTCTGGTGGTTCAAATCCACCACATGCTCTGCTGGAGAAGGAGGGGCAATATCCTCCTGTACCTGTCAGATCCAATTTGATGGTACACACTCAAAATAATAAAATTTTAAATTTTTTTTTTAAAAAGCACAGGTACCAAATTCTTTTTTCAAGGAGATCATAAGAGAAATTGTCAAGTTTACTTGGAAAGGCAAAAGAACATGAATAAGAAAACACTTCTGAGAAAGAAAAATGAAGTGGTAGGAATAGCACTCCATGACCTCAAGCCTACTACCCAGCGATAGTAACCAAAACAACATGTTATTGGTACAATTACAGGCACATTGATCAGTGGAACAGAACTGAGACCCCAGAAATAGACTTAGCTATCTATAGTTAATGGATATTCAATAAGGAAATAAAAAAATATCAAATGGGGTATGACAACCTTTTCAACAAATGGTGCTGACAAAGCTGGACATCTACCTGCAGAAAGCTGAAAAAGGATCCACCTCTCACACTATACACAAAAATCACCTTAAGGTCAATAAAAGACTTGGGAGTAAAACCCAAAACCATAAAGTTCATTAGAGACAAACTGATATCAAGTTTAGAAGTCCTAGTCAACGGTATAAAGAGACTTCCAAATGCAGCCAGAAATGTACAATTGGAAGAGGATAAAATTGATGAATGGTAGAGATCTGATATCTTTTTTGTTATTTTATTTTCTTATTTATTTTAAAAATTTTGTATGTGTATGAGTAAACTGAAAATACTATAACTTGAGTCAGGTGCAATTAAACTTTCAAAGTGACATTTTTGCTTTTCTTTTTTCAACTTTATTTTTCTACTAGTTTGTTTACAAAATAAAAATACAAATTTGAACAAATTATTTCAATTTCCCTCACCCCCCATCAAATTGCACAACCCAATGATTTAATCCCCCTTTCCTCTGCTTCTAGCTTCTCTCAGCCCTCCTGGATACTTATACTCATTCTACAATAATGGTTTTACACAATATTCATCCTTATGTAACTGAGTTCACTCAGCATAATGCTCTCCAGTCCCTCCCAAGTTAGGTAATAATTTACAAAGATATTGCTCCTGTGTGCTACATAGTGTTCCATTGTGTGAATGGACCATAATTTCTCAATCCATTCGTTGTGGTTGGACATTTGGGCTGTTTCCATGTTCTTGCTACGGTGAATAATGCTGCTATGAACATTAGTGTACAAATCTCAGTTTGTGCCTCAGTTCTCATATTCTCAGGGTATATTCCAAGTAGTGGAATAGCTGGGTCATATGGAATTTCTATGTTCAGCTTTTTGAGGAAGTGCCAAACTGCCTTCCAGAATAGTTACTCCATTTTACAATCCTACCAACAATGTGTAAGAGTTCCTTTCTTGCCACATCCTCTCCAGCATCTATTACTTGTTGCCCTGTTAAACTTTGCCACTGTTACTGGAGTGAGATGGTACCTTATTGTGGTTTTGATTTGCATCTCTCTTATTGCCAGTGATTTGGAGCATTTCTTCATGCGTCTTTTTGCCATTCTACTATAGGATAATTTTCAGAAATTCTAATACTGACAGATCACAAACATCATACTGGCAAAAATTATGGTTAGAGCCTGGTGAGTCTTTTATGAGTCATAGTGAAATTACACACAAAACAATGAAATATTACCTAATATGATGTAATTCTTACATTTGTTGCTATAATTGAGCTTATTTTTATAAATACTGCATCATTTTATCTCATTAAGGATCTCTCTTTTGTATTTTGCCCCTTTACTTTATCAAACATTATACCCTTATCTAAGACTAGTTTCTTGATAATATGTTCCAAAGTACATAAGATGAAGTCTTACCATTCTCATTTCAAAAAAGTTTTTTACCTACACTTCTTTCAAAAACAGATATGTTCATTATTTTGGAAGTTTACAGTATTGTAAATATTCTCTGTCAATTAAAATTCAAATATATATTAAAAAATTGATGAATGAGACCTTCTAAAGATTAAATCCTTGTGTTCATCCAAAACTTTTTCCAACAGTGTGAAAAGAAAACCTACTGACTGGGAACAAACATTTGGTAATACTACTTCAGACAAGAGTCTCATAAGGAAAGTTTATAGACTACTCCTTGGCCTCCACAAGAAAAAGTCTGATAACCCAATTACAAAATGCTCAAAAGACATGGAAAGAATTTTCACAGAAGAAGATATTCAAATGAGTAACAGACATATGAAAAAACGCTCCAAATCATTGGCAATAAGATATATTTAAATCAAAACCACAATGATATACCATCGCACTTGAGGAGCAGTGGCAAAGTTAACAGGACAGCAAGTAATAAATGGTGGAGAGGATGTGGTGAGATAGGAACTCTTTTACATTGTTGGTGGGATTGTACAATGGTATAATCACTCTAAAAGGAAGTTTGACACTTCCTCAAAAAGCTGAGCATAGAAATTCCATACGCCACAGCTATTCCATTACTTGGAATATGTTGTTGTTGTTGTTGTTAAGTACCATCGAGTCACAGGCAACTCATAGTGACCCTATGAAGGAGAGTCCTCAACACTTTGGTGTCTTTCATCCTCTCTCCAGGTTCATAGGGTTTCCAGAGGTAAGCTATTACGGAAGTGGATGCCACTCCTGCTTCCAAGCTTGTTTTAATCGGGGAGCTCCACCCCACTCTGTCCACATTGGGTAACCAACCATTAACACTTTTGACGCATCAGTGTCACAGTGTTCAGACTCACAGCAACCACAAATTACTGCTGTACAGAAACTTGTATACCAGGGCTATATGACCTAGAGGAATGTCTGAACAAAAACAATGAAACACAGGCCGAGGGCCACGGATTAAAAGTCACCCACCTTTGGCTTGGTAGCTTCGCTTTCTGTCCAATGGGCCAGCTGATCTCTCTCTATGTTGATGTTATTGCTGTTAAGTGCTGTCGAGTCGCAGGTGACTCATAGAGACCCTATGAAGGAGAGTCCTCAACATTTGGGTGTCTTTCATCCTCTCTCCAGGTTCATAGGCTTTCCAGAGGCAAGCTATTATGGAAGTGGATGCTACACCAGGACTATATGACCTAGAGGGATGTTTGAACAAAAACAATGAAAGACTGGCCTGAGTGCCACAGGCCCAAGGGCCCTTCAGTGTCTTACCATACTGGCATGCCCAAATACTAGCAAACTCTGGGCCCTAGACTGCCAGTTCATCTGGTAAGTCTGCTCTTCCAACACCCACATGGGGCAAAAAGAACACCACAAGTGCCCAGAGTCCTCATACCTGCCACTCCTCAAGAAGCCAGAGGCCGTGTTCAGCTGACACTAAGTCTCCCCAGACCCTAGGCATGGTGCGACCTAAAAGGTCAGGCTTGGAATATACTTCAAGAAAATGAGAACTGAGACTCAAATGGAAACTTGTGCACCAATGTTCATTGAAGCATTATTCACAATTGCAAGAACATGGAAACAGCCCAGATGTTCAACCACAAACGAATGGATTGAGAAGTTGTGGTACAGTCATACAATGGAATACTATACAGCATGCAGGAGCAATGATTTTGTAAATTATTACCTAAGTTAGGTGGGACTGGAAAGCATTATGCTGAGTGAACTAACTCAGTCCCATAAGGACAAATACTGTATAAAACCATTATTGTAGAATGAGTATGAGGATTCAAGGAGGGGGAAGGTGGAAGCAGAGGGGTGAGAATGGGGGGGTATGGTGTTAATCATAGGGGTGCACAATTTGATGGGTGGGGTGAAGGAAATGGGAAGGATCTTTTATGAAAAACAATGTATACAAACTTTGTAAATAAATCAGAACTAAAAAAATGAAAATACAAAACATTCATGAAAGAAATTAAAGTATGTTTAGTACCATTTTTGTAAAAAACCAAGGCCCCATAAATTGATCGAATACAAACTGACATATTTCAACAAACAGATGTTGCTTGGGACGTGCTCACCAGGTTGTGCCAAGAAATCTGGCCATCTGACTGGAAGAGCTTTATATTTAAACTCATTTCAAAAAAAGTTAACAGAACATATTGTGGAAACTATCTAACATTATCAGCAATATTTATGCAAGCAAACTCATGCTGAAAATTATACAAAAATTACTGAAACAGTACATTGACAGAGAACTGCCAGAAGTGCAACCTGTGTTTAGAAGAGGCTGTGACACTAGGGACATGATAGCAAATGTCAGATGGATCTTAGTGGAAAAAAAAAGAGTATCAGAAGAACATATATCTGTGTTTCATTGACTACACAAAGACATTTGACTGTGTGGATTACAACAGATTGTTGCTAATTGTACCAGGCAGCAGTGGCCAGAACAGAGCAGGAAAACATTGCATAGTTCAAAATCAGGAAAGGAGTGAGCTAGGGATATGTCCTGTATCCATATCTTTTAAATCTATATATGGAAAGGATCATTTGTGAAGCTGGACTTTATGAGGAGAAATGTGCCATCAAGATTGGAGGAAGGCTTATCAACAGCCTGCATTATGCATGGCAAAACCTTGCTCACCAAAACTAGAGAGGACCTGAAGTGCTTGATGCAGAAAGTCAAGGGTTGTGGTCTTCAATGTGTACTGAAGCTCAATATCAAGAAGACAAATTTCTCACCACTGTGTCAAAGGACAAAGCCATGATAAATGGAGAAGAGAATGAGGTTGTTAACAATTTCGGCTTGCTTGACTCCATAGCCAACACTTTTGTCACCAAAACCAACAGTCAGGAAACCAAAAGACAAATTGAATTGGGGAAATCTGCTGTCAGGGACCTCTCTAAAGAGCTATAGAGTAATGATGTAGTTTAGACACTAAGGTGCACCTGATCTAGGCCATGGTCTTTGCTATTACTTGCTATGCACGAAAGAGATGGACAATAACTCAGGGTAACAGAAGAAGAATTGATGCCTTTGAGTTGTGCTGCTGGAGAAGAACATTGAACATGCCATAGACTTCCAAGAGAACAAAGAGGTTTGTATTAGAGTGGAAACAAGTTTTTCCTTGAAGGGGAGGATTTTGAAGATCTATCTCACGTATTGTAGGCATTTTGCCAGGAGGGACCAGTCCTTGAAGAAGGACATCATTCTTGAAATGGTGGAGGGACACCCTGGATAATATGGACTGACATAGTAACTGGAGTAATGTGGGTAGTAGGTGTGTCCAAGGCAGTGAGATTGGCTCAGGATAGGGCAAGGTTCAGAGCTATTGTGTATAGTCACAGTCAATTCAATGGCACATAACAACACATAACAACATAACAACAGCTAGTAGCATAGTTCCACATGAAATGTACTACTAACTCAAAGGTTGCATCTTTTTCATAGTTTCAATCCAACATTAGCTATGTTGGAGAAAGATGGACAATCTCTGCCCATATAATGAATAAGGATGACAGAAGAAAAATTGATGCCTTTGAGTTGTGATGATGGAGAAGAGCGCTGAATATTCCATGGACTACTAAAAGAACAAATAGATATGTCTTGGAGAAAGTGTAACCAGACTGGAAGGTTAGCTATGAGTCAAGTTAGATCTGACTAGATGATAATGAGAGAGAGAGAGGAGGGCAGGGAGAAATAAATTAAAAGATATCTTATGTTCATAGTTCTGAAGTCTTCATATTGTACGATGACAAAATTGATGCACAGATGCAATGCAGCCAAAGAAACACCACCTTTCAGTTAGTAGCACAATTCCAAATCAACTGTGCTACTAGAGATATTTTCTTTTACTTCCTGAATGTTTTGTAGTTTCAAGGCAAAAGTATTACATTAATCATTTTTCAATAACATGCATCATGAAAGTGAGACAACCTTACTTTGAGGAAGTGAAGAATATTTGATCCACTTACTGTTAAAGATGAAAAATTATGCCTTTAGTAACAAAAATCTTAACAATTGGGCCGATAGACAACATTATAATAGATGGAAAAAAGATTGAAATTGTCAACGATTTCATTTTACTTGGATCCACAGTCAAACCCCTTGGTACCAGCAATCAGGAGGTCAGGAGATGCATTGGGTAAGTCTGCTCTCAAGGACTTCTCCAAAATTCTGAAGAGCAATGGTATCAACTTAAAGACTAAAATGTGCCTAATTCAAGCCTTGGTCTTTCCAGTAACCCATTATGCATCTGAGAGCTGGACAATGAATAAGGATAATAGAGGAATGCCTTTGAGTTGTGGTGTTGGAGAAGTGTGCTCAATATTCCATGGACTATCAAAACATCAAAACAGTTATGTCTTGTGGAAAGTACAACCAGACTGCTCCTTGAAGGCAAGAATGGTGAAGGTTTATCTCACATCCTTTGCACATGTTGTCAGGAGAGTCTATTCCTTTGAAAGGGGTGGAAGAGCCTCAACAAGATAGACTGATATAGTGACTATCACAATGGGTTCAAGTGTTTTAGGGAAGCTAAGGATTGGATAGAGTTCAAATCTGTTGTACATTGGATTGTTATGAGTAGTACTCAACTCAATAACACCTAATGATTACAACAATCTTTAGAACAATTCTTTTTTTTATGGCACTACAAGGTAGATGTGAAATTCTAACTTTCAGATTAGCTGTTTTTGTTACATTCTATAAAGTCATATTTGACTCATAGCTTACCCTATAGGAAATTTTCGGAACTGACTCCTTACCACAAAGCCACCAGAACTCTCTTTTTTATTAAAAGTAGAATCCAAGCCATTTACACCATCAAGGAGTATTAATTTATATATAATGTTACAAACTAACTTTTAAATATTTTTAACTAATTCTAGTTTCATGTGTTTGTAAAACACAGCCTAGATATCCTAAGCATTCTTTACCGAGTTTCCTCCACTATTATCATAGAGTACAATATCAGTACCAGGATAATTACTGTTACTCAATCTACAGATCTTCAGATGTCCATACATAATTTTACATGTATTATTTGTTTGTGTGTGCATACCCTAAATGGAATTTCTAGTGTCTTTATAGAGAGTTGCAAAGAAGTATACAGAGATACAGAGAGAAGTCAATGGAAAAATAAAAAAAATTAATGTGATGCCATCACAAACCAAGGAATACCAGTAATCACCAGAAACTGAAAGTGGCAGGGAACAAATTCTCCCCTAGTGGATGTTGACTCTACTAATATATTTCAAACTTCTGACCTCCGAAAAAGTGAAAGGATTGATTTATGTCCATTTTTTATTGTGATTTTAGTGAAATTTTACAGAAAGTTTGGGTTTGAAGTCATTCATTCGTTGGTGCACATTTCTTTCTCCCCCTCTCCTTTCCCTCCTCTACTGTACTCTGTAATGCAGTTCTGTTCCACATTGTTAACTATCATACATACAATGCTTAATCATGTTGTTTGTTGTTGTTAAGTGTCGTGGAGTCATAAAAGACTCATAGTAGCCCTATGAACGAAAGTCCTTGACACTTGCGTGCATGACTTTCATCCTTTCTCCAGGTTCATAGGGTTTCTGGAGGCAAGCTATTTATGGAAGTGGATGCCACTTCTGCTTCCAAACTTATTTCAACTGGGGAGCGCCACCAAACACTGTCCACCATGGGTAACCACTATTGCATTTGACAAATCAGTGTCACAGTCTTCAGCTTTACAGTGACCACAAGTTACCTCTGCCTGGCAAGTGGTTACATCAGGGCTAGAAGACTGAAAAAAAAAACCACAATGAAAAACAGGCCTTAGAGCCACGGTTTAGTCACCCACCTTTGGTTTGGTAGCATCGCTTTTGGTCCACTAGGCAAGCTGGTCTCTCTGTGTGTTGTTAAGTGCTGTGGAGTCATAGGTGACTCATAGCGACCCTATGAACGAAAGTCCTTGACACTGGCATGCGTGACTTTCATACTTTCTCCAGGTTCATAGGGTTTACGGAGGTAAGCTATTTATGGAAGTGGATGCCACTCCTGCTTCCAAGTTATAAGAAGAAATAGAAATAGGAAGAATAGAAAGCATAAATATTCATAAAGCATAAATAATACAATTCTTCAAGTTTGTCTTTCATCCACTGAAAATATTCAATCATTGTTCTTTTAAATTCTGTGTCAGAAAGTTCCATTAGACTTTCTGTTGTTGTTGTTGTTGTTGTTATGTGCCGTC
>NW_006399999.1:3621440-3622437 GCF_000299155.1 Elephantulus edwardii
CTTCTGCAGCAAGTGCTTCAGGTCCTCCTCAGTTTCAGCAAGTAAAGTTATGTTATCTGCATTTTGCAAGTTGCTGACAAATCTTTCTCCAATCCTGGTGCTACATTACTCCTCATAAAGCCTAGCATCCCAAATTATCTGTCCTGGATATAAATTGAAAGGTAAGGATATATGACACATCCTGACACACTTCCTTCCTGATTTTGAACTATGCATATGTATGTGACAGTTGGACAATGTATGAAGAGGACTGATAGCTTTGAATGTTGGTGTTGATGAAGAATATTGAATATACAGTGAAATTCCAAAACAAGAAATAAATCTGTCTTGGAAGAAGTATAGCAAGAATGCTTCTTAGGAGTGAGAATGCCAACACTGCATCCCAGGTGATGAGGAAGGACAAGTCCCTGGAGAACAACATCACTTGATGAAATAGAAAGTCAACAAAAAAGAGGAAGAATCTCTAGTAAGAGAAACAGAGTGACTTCAACAATGGGTTCAAACATAGCAAGGATTGTGGGAATAGAACAAGATTGGCCAGTGTGCAATTCTGTTGTACATCAACTTACTATGAGTTGGAAGTCACTTAGTGGCATTTAACAATCCCTTTTTTCAGACAAGTCAAGGACCAAAACTACTTCCATTTCCCCCCTTCCCCCATCATCCTACCACAAGTGTACAGTGGAATTTTCCCAGAGGTACTTTTTATGTAGATATCATTAGGTTAAGTGCAGGAGCAAATATAAGGTTCTAACAAGTTTCTATTAATTCAGATGAAGGGATTTCCAAATATGTACAGTATTTGAATTTTTAAGACTTGATGATACACAACAACAACAGTGAGATGTGAAGTTCAGATAAATGCTTAATACTTTTTAAAAAATACCTGCCTGTCATATATGATTGTTGTTGTTGTTGTTATGTGCCGTCGAGTCGTTTCCGACTCATAGCGACCCTATGCACAACAGCCCTAAACCCTGCTCTATCCTGCACCAAC
>NW_006399999.1:3623767-3625722 GCF_000299155.1 Elephantulus edwardii
CTCCAGATTTCTTGGCACAACTTGGTGAGCACATCCAGGGCAACATCTGTTATCTGAAATACTTCAATTGGTATACCATCTATTCCTGGGGCCTTATATTTAAAAAATTGAGGCAGACTAGGAAGAAGGATTAGCCATCCACTTCCAAAATGACAGTGTTGCAGACCGAGGATAAAGTATTTTTTTATTAATTTTAATAAACATTTACAGAGATTTTGGATTTCCATTCATTTATTGTCACACTTTTCTCCCTGCCCATCCCTCCCTACCAGTTTGCTCCCCTCTCCCAAAAGAAAAAGAAAAAAAAATCCTTCATTGGTATGCAATTCCCCCATCCCTTACCCTCAACTCCCACCCCAAGTACACTGCTTCATGCAACCTTAATTCTGGATTCCTGTGCTAACAATAATACTCAGTCATATATCGCCTCTAATCTGTTCTTTCCCTCATCTGTTTCAGTGGAGTACACATAATTTATCCAGTTTTTTTCTCAGTCTTACCCCAACCCTGATGTCAGACCCATTCTACAACAGTGGCACCATGCAGTATTTGTCTTTTTGTGACTGAGATATTTTACTCAGCATAATGTCATCTAGGGTCACCCATTTTGAATAATATTGCATGAGTTCCTTGTTTTTCAGTGCAGCATAGGATTCCATTGTGTGAATATACCATAGCTTATCTATCCATTCGTTTGTTGATGGGCACTTAGGTTGCTTCCAACTCTTTGCTATTATAAACAAAGCTGCGATAAACATGGGTGTGCATATATCTGCTTGGATGACAGTTATGGTCTCTCTGGGGTATATTCCCAGTAATGGGATTGCTGGGTCAAATGGTATCTCTATTTGCAACCTTTTGAGAAAGCGCCACACCAATTTCCACAATAGTTGCACCATTTTACATTCCCACCAACATTGAATAAGAGTTCCAGTTTCTCCACATCCTCGCCAGCATTTGTTGCTTGCTGTTATGTTAAATTTTGCTAGTCTTACTGGGGTGAGATGATATCTGATAGTTGTTTTGATTTGCATCTCTCTTAGAGCTAGGGATTCTGAACATTTCTTCATGTGCTCGTTGGCCATTTGAATGTCTTCTTTGGTGAAGTGTCTGTTCATATCCTGTGCCCATTTCTCAATTGGATTATTTACATTTATCTTATTGTGGTTCTCAAGTATTTTATAAATTCTAAATATAAGTCCCTTATATGACATGTCATTACCAAATACTTTTTCCCAGTCGATGGCTTCCCTTTTTACCCTGTTGGAGAAGTTTTGGCATGTGCATAGGGATTTGATTCTTAGAAGGTCCAATTCATCTATTTTATCTTCTCCAGGTTGTAGATCTTTCAGGATACTTGAAAGACTTTTTATGTTGTCGATTAGAACTACTAGAGTTCTTCCAAGCTTTCCTTTAACGAAGTTTATAGACCTTGTTTTAGTCCTAATTCCATGATCCACCTTGAGTTGGTTTTTGTATATGGAGTGAGGTGTGGATCTTGCTTAAGTCTTCTGTAGATAGCTTTCCAATTTTGCCAGCACCATTTGTTAAAAAGGCTCTCATTTCTCCACTTAACTGATTTCATCTCCTTGTCAAAATCAGATGACTATAAGTAGATGGGCTGATTTCTGGGTTCTCAATTTTATTCCATTGATCTATGTGTCTGTCATTGTACCAGTACCATGCTGTCTTTACCACCACGGCAGTGTAGTAGGATTTTAAATCAGGGAGAGAGATGCCTCCTACCTTTTTTCTATTATTTTTTTTTTACATCAGAAATAATAGCCTTTATTTCATTACAAGTATCCAGCTTGAATTTCTGACAGTTCCTTTGTCTGTACTTGTTCTAGCCATTTAAAAATAAAAGTATTATATTTTAGGGCATTATTTTTATCGTAGGAGTATGCAATGAGGGTTGCAGAATGGATTATATTTGGGGGTAGGGGGTGGGGTTT
>NW_006399999.1:3635266-3636934 GCF_000299155.1 Elephantulus edwardii
GGTTGATAGCTCCAGGTGATGGCTGGATCCGCGGTGGTGCCCTGAGGCCACAGGGCTGTGGTGGGGGCTGAGGTGCGTGGAAGCAAGGGACTAGGGTGGTAAGGAGCGCAGGCCTTGGACACTACCACCACGAGGTGGGGGCGGGGCTTGGTCGCTGCTGGTCTGAGGTCACACAGGTGCGGGCTGCAGGGGGGTCGCACAGTGGCGGGTAGTCTTCGCTCCTCTGGGGTTCCGCAGTGGATGGCTGACTATTGCTATTACTGGGTCTCTTCCCGGCCCGTCTGGCGGCGGAACTCCGTCTCTGGTCCCTTTTTTCTATTTTTAAGGAGTGCTTTGCTTATTCGGGGCTTCTTACCATTCCAACTGAAACTGGAGATTATCTTTTCCATCTCCTTGAAGAATTGGATCGTATTTGTATTGGGATTGCATTGAACGTGTAAATTGCCTTTGGTAGTATTGCCATTTTCACAACATTGAGTCTTCCTATCCATGAGCAAGGGATATTCTTCCACTTCACCAGATCTTTTTTTGTTTCTTGTAGTAATGTTTTGTAATTTTCTTTGAAAAGATGCTTTGTGCTTCTGGTTAGATTTACTCCCAAGTATTTACCCTCGTGATTAGCTATCATGAAGGCTATTGTTTTCCTTAGCTCCAGCTCCGCATTCTCTTTGTCACTGTAGAGAAATCCAACTGATTTTTGTATGTTGATCTTGTATCCTGCTATTTTGCTGAGTTGGTCAACCATGTCCAATAGTTTTCTTGCTGAGCCTTTAGGGTTTTCTAAGTATACTATCATATCATCTGCATAGAGAGATAATTTTACCTCCTCTTTTCCAATTTGGATTCCTCTTATTTCCTTCTCTTGTCTTATTGCTACTGCCAAGACTTCCAACACAATATTGAATAGGAGAGGTGATAATGGGCATCCTTGCCTATTTCCTGTTCTTAAAGGGAATGCCTTTAGCCTCTGTCCATTGAGAACAATGTTGGCTCTTGGGTTTGTGTATACACTATTTACAATATTGAAGAAATTCCCCTCTGATCTTATTTTGTTAAGTGTTTTAATCAGGAAAGGGTGTTGGATCATGTCAACAGTGTACCAATTGATTTATTTCGACAAACAAATGCTGCCCTGGATGTGCTCACTAAGTTGTGCCAAGAAATCTTGAGGACAGCCAGTTGGCCAACTGCCTGGAAACGATCTATATTTGCTCCCATTCCAAAGAAAGGTGAACCAGCAGAGTGTGAAAATTTTCAAACAATATCATTACTATCACATGCAAGCAAGATTCTGCTGAAAGATGATCCAGAAACGTTTGGAGCAATATGTCAACAGAGAACTGCCAGATGTACATGCTGGATTTAGAAGAGATTGTGGAACTAGGGCTATTATAGCTAAATTTAGATGGATCTTGGCAGAAATCAGAGAATACCAGAAGTATGTCTATCTGTGTTTCATTGACTATGCAAAGGCTTATAACTGTGTGGATCACAAAAAGCTATGGCTGACTCTGAGAAGAATGGGAATGAATCCCAGAACATCTGATTGCGCTTATGCAAAACCTATACTCGGACCAAGAGGCAGTCATCAGAACAAAACAAGGAGACACTACATGGTTCAAAATCAAGAAGGGGGTCCATCAGGGATGTATTTTGTCTCCATACCTT
>NW_006399999.1:3637415-3644372 GCF_000299155.1 Elephantulus edwardii
TTACATGCTTTGCATGGGAGAGTTGAATAGTGAATAAGGATGAGAGAAAGAGAATTGATGCCTTTGAGCTGTGGTGCTGTAGAAGAATGTTGAATATACCATGGCCTGCTAGGAGAACAAACAGGTTTGTCCTGGAGAGGGTGAAGCCTGAATGCTCCTTGGAGTCAAAGATTCTGAAGCTTCAACTGACATACTTTGGGCATGTTGCAAGGAGGTCCTTGGAGAGGGATGCCAGGTTTGGAAGAGTGGAGGGACGGGGCAGCAGAGGAAGACACTCGATGAGATGGAATGATTCTGTCATTGGAGTCATGGGAGTGAGTGTGTTTGAGACAGTGAGGTTGGCACAGGATAGAATGGCATTCAGAGCTCTTGTACATACAGTCGCTATGAGCTGCAAGCAACTCGATGGCACATAACAACAACAACGACAGTATTAGTATGTTACAAGCAATATTTGGGGCATAAGAACTCAGCCATTGAGTTGGAATAGACTCATAGCTTACCCTCCACCTGCTTTGCAAGACTGTTAAATTACATGAGGAAGACTTCCTCCTGAAGAGTGGCTGGTAGATTTGAACCACCAGAGAACCATAAGCTTTGGGTTAGCAGTGAAACTCCCTATTAACTACACCACCAGAGCTCTCTGGTAGAATACATTTATACTATAAATCATTCACAATTTGTTGAAAGCTAAAATTTAACAACTTGTTATGTACCACTGAGTCAGAAATTACTCATAGTTGTCCCCCTAGTAGATTTTCAGAGGCAGTCAATCACATAGAAGGAGATTGTCCATCTTTTTTAAAGCAGAGCTGTTGGATTTGAACCCCATGCCTTTGAATTGGCATCACAACTCTTTACCACTAAGCACCAGAGCTCTTATGACTATAACTGGGAATGTCATATTTTTCTCTGACAACTTTATGGATCTTCACTAAAAGTAGAGAATACAAGAAAGATATTAACTTGTGTATAATTCACTATGAAAAGGCATTTGACTATGTAGATCATAACAAAGGATGGCTAACATCGAAAAGAATGGAAAACCTAGACCACTTAATTGTGCTCATGAGAAATCTATATACAAACCAAGAATCAGTTGTCCTAACAAAACTAGGGAATGGTTTAAAACCAGGAAACGTATGAGTCAGGGTTGTATCCTTTCTCCATACCTATTCAATATCTATGCTAAACAGATCATAAAAAAAGTTTTACTCTATAAAGAAAGCATTAGGATTGGAAGAAGACTCACCAATAACATGCATTATGAAGACGATGGAACTTTGCTTGCAGAAAATTAAGAAGACTGAAAGCATTTGATGAGGAAGATCAAAGAGTGCAGCATTCGTCAAAAATAAAACAAACAACAACAATTAAAAAACCCCAAACGAAACAAAACACCAAAACTCCTCACAACTGGGCCAACAGGAATCATTCCAATAGATGGAGAGGATAGACAGAGGTTCTCAATTATTTTTATTTTATTTGGACCTACAATTTATATCCAAGGTTGTTGTTGTTGTTGTTGTTGCTCTTGTTATGTGCCATCGAGTCCCCTGTGACTCATAGAGATCCTATGTACAACAGCCTTATACCCCACTCTATCCTGTGCTAATTTCACTATCTCTGACACAGCTACTCCAATTACCAGTCACTGAATCAATCCATCTCATCGGTTTTTCCTCTCCTGTGCTTTCCCTCCATCCTCCCAAGTATGACATCCTTCTAAAGGATTGGTCCCTCTTTGTAACATCCCCAAAGTATGTCAGACAAAGCTTCAGAATCCTTGCCTCCAAGGAACAGCCTAGTTTAACCCTCTCCATGATGAACCTGTTCATTTTCTTAGCAGTCCATGGTATATTCAATACTCTTCTCCAACACCACAGCTCAAAGGCATCACTTCCCTCTATCCTCCCTAGTCATTATCCAGCTCGCTGATGCATAGCAAGTAATTGCCAAGAACATGGTCTGTATCAGGTGCACCTTAGTCTCCAGAGTGACACCATTACTCTTCAGTACTTTGGAGAGGTCCTAACAGCAGACTTTCCCATGTATTAATTTTCTGGCTGTTGGTGCCAAGAGTGTTGACTGTGGAAACAAGCAAACTAAAGCTGTGAATAATCTCAATCTCTTCACCATCCATCCTGATGCTGTTAATTGTCCCAGTGGTAAGAATCTTTGTCTTCTTGGTATTGAGCCTCAATCCATATTGAAGGCTTTAGTCCTTGACCATCTGCAGCAAGTGCTTCAGGTATTCCTTAGTTTCAGCAAGCAGGATTGTGTCATCTACATAACACAGATTGTTGTTGAATCTTCCTCCAAGCCTGATGCCACATTTCTCCTCAAACAGCCCAGCCTCCCAGAAAATCTGTTCTGTGTATAGATTGAAAGGGTATGGAGATAGGACACATCCCTGGTTGTACACCCTTCCCAATTTTGAACCTTGCTCTGTTCTGACGACTGCCTCCTGGTCCACGTATAGGTTTTGCATTAGCACTATCAAGTGTTCTGGGATTCCCATTCTTCTCAGAGATAGCCACAGTTTGTTGTCATCCACACAGTCAAATACCTTTGCATAATCAATGAAACACAGACATTCCTCTGGTACTCCCTGCTTTCAGCCAAGATCCATCTAGCATTAGCTATAATATTCCTAGTACCATGATCTCTTCTAAAGCCAGCCTGCACTTTAGGCAGGTTGGTGCTATTCCAGTCATTTTTGGATAATCTTCAGAATCTTACTTGTATGTGATATCAATGATATTTTTTGATAATTTTCACACTTTGTTGGGCCATCTTTCTTTGGAATGGGAACAAATATAGATCTCGCCAGTCAGTTGGCCAGGTGATTGTCTTCCAGATTTCTTGTCACAGCTTGGTGAGCACATCTATGGAAGCATCTGTTAGTTTAAATACATCAATTGATATGCTATCAATTCCTGGGGTCTTATTTTTTGACAAATCCTTCAAAGCAGCTTGAACTTCTTCCTTCATCACCATAGGCTCTTGCTCATATGTTGTTTCATGAAATTCTTCTGTTTCTGCCAATTCCTTTTGGTATAATGACTCTGAATATTCTTTACATCTTCTTTTAATATTTTCGGGATCATTTCATATTATGCCCAACCATCCTTAAGCATAGAAACTTGAGGTTTGAATTTGTTCTTCAGTTCCTTGAGCTTACAAAATACTGAGTGAGTTCGGCCCTTTTGATTTTCTGACTCCAGCTCCTTGCATACATCATTGTAATATTTTACTTTGTCTTCCCACGCTGCGGGAAATCTTCTGTTCTGCTCTTTAATATCTTGAGTTCTTCCCTGTATTTTGGCTTCTTGGTGCTCTGCGCAATATTCAGTCTCTTCTGACATCCATTTTGATCTTTTCTTCCTCCTCTGTCTTTTGCACTCTTCCTGGGTGATACTCTTTATATCCTCCCACAACTCATACGGTCTTCACTCATTGGTGTAGTAGCAGTCAAGAAATCAAAATGCCCCCCCCCTCAGTCTCTCTCTGCCTCCCTCCTGCCCTCCCTCCCTCCCTCCCTCCATCTCTCTCTCTCTTTCTCTTGCTCTCTCTCTCTCTCCCCCCTTTCTGCTCCCTCTCTTTCTCTCCTCCCTCTGCCTTCTCCGTGCATAAAGTCGCTCCTGGAACTTGTTGGCAATGCCTATTTTGCAGCTTTCCCCCACGTTCTCTAACTATTTAAAGGTCTGCGGTCGCAAATGGTTTGACTAAATGTAGGATGGGACTTAAGTTGAACGGCAGATATATTTCACTGATCCTCGTGGTGCAAATAGCATACCTGATGCAGGCCGTGAGAGCAGCGGGCAAGTGTGATGCAGTCTTTAAGGGCTTTTCAGACTGTTTGCTCAAACTGGGCGACAGTATGAACAACTACCCGCAGGGCTTGGACGACAAGACGAACATCAAGACCGTTTGCACGTAAGTGTTGCGCTTTGGCCGGCTGCTTCTCTGGTCAAAGGGACATTGCGTCTACATCTGCTCTCTGTAATAACTGCCAGTAAAAATCCACCCATACACCTCCAAGCCCAGGTCTCTGAACTGTCAAGGGGGCCCCCACCATGTGGTATGAACTGTAAAAGGGTACTGTACAGGATAAGGACAGCCCTGGCCACCAGCAGCCTCACTTAGTTCAACAGAAGTACCAGCACGAGATACAATGGGGCTTCGGTCAATGAACTGCGAGCACACTAGATTCCTGCAAAATTCCTTTCCTTTGAGGCAACCACATTTGGAAGAATTGTGTGTTCTGGTATGAGGGATATTTGGGGACATACTAGATTTACCCAAATAGAAAATAACTCACTTGGTCTGTCTATCTGACCCTGTTAACACACTCATTGAAATAAAATAAACCCAGAAAAAATAGTGACACAGGCAAGGGAGTAAATGTCCCTTCCTATTCCTAGGTTAGAGGCTGGGAAAACATGTGGTTTTCTCAATGACTCTGCCTGAGAAGAGTTGTTTGGTCCTATGGTCTTGCTTATCTTTCTTTCTCCCTCCCCCTACAAGGGAGCTTTAGTGGCTTAGTTGTAAGGAACTGGGCTGCCAGCAACACAACGGTTCATGGTTGGAATCCACTAGCTTCTCTGAGGGAAAAAGTTGAGGAGTCTCCTCCAGTGGGATTTACTGCCTTGGTAAAACCTACCCTGGAGGATCAGCTGTAAGTCACTTCTGACTCCACAAGACACAACCCCCACCACCCACATGTATATAGTCTCCTCCATGGACCCTCAGGGTAGAGAAGTTCAAGGTCAAGCAGAGTGGTGTATCCCCAGAGCTCGGCTAGAAAGCGCTAGTCTCCCTCAAATGAAGTAATCTGCTCAGCTTTACCGCAGAAGTAGGCAACATTATAGCTGCTGCAGACCTTGGAAATCTCCATCCTCCCCCATCCCCCAGACACTAGAGAGAGGAAAAGTGACAAGACCCATAATTGCTGTTACAATGAGACCAGGTCAGACCGTCTGTGCCCCCCTGTGTCCCAGTCAATGGCTGGAGTAACTACTTTATCCATGGATCTTTTAAAACTGTGAAGTCCCTTAACTTTTCCTAATTTGGGGGAGGTATGTTTGAATTATGATTAATTAAACAAGGTCAATTTTGGCACACATTTCCTAAAACACTCTGGTACCACCATGTGGCACTTTCATATTATAAAAGGGACACAGGCTGCCCTGGGAGGCACCTCTGCCCCCTTTTATTAGAAATGTCTTGCCATCACATAATTCCAGAATCCTGAGTTGTGTCAAACACTTATTATTTTTAGCAGAATTTTTGTCCCAGAAAAGCAAGACATGGGGAGTCCCGTCCTGGACACCATAGGTTGCAGCTGGGTGTCAGCTGCATTCCAGCATTTGTAGAATTCTGTTAACAACAGCCTGCTGGACCTATCTCGGCTGTCTCTTCCAGGAGGGCAGCTCTCTATGATGTGCCTGCTTTGGGGGGATACTGTGCCCGCAGAAGCCATGTGAGAGAAAGGACCTCTCTCCTCCAGCTTCTCTAAGCCTTGCACAGATGGAAGAATCTGGAAGCCCGGTGTTTGTTGGTGTCCAGGTCCTCATAAAGAGGCTAGCTAAGCCTATTGGAGCCAAATAACCTTAGCTCAAGACAACCCAACAAAGCTCTTACTAGAGGATGGGATGGGGGTCAAACAAGGATAGCTCCCAGACCGCGCCTGCCTTCCAAGCATTTTATAGTGCAGATGCAGGAGCAGAAGGGAGAGAACACAACCAAATGGTGTGGAGGATGATCAGTGACCCAGAGAGGTGGGAGACACCGCCCTGACTTACCAAGACACACATATCCACCCAGTTCCAAAAGGAGAGGGCGCACCAGGAATCGATCACGGGTTAGGATTATATTTAGTCTCAGAATCTATTTTGGGTTTTCAGAAGAAAGGGGGACAATTTCTAAAAAGGGGGAAAGGGCAGATGAGATGGAGGTTGTGAGGGTGAAGCGGGGGAGCTGAGCCACAGGGAGCGCGGGGGCTGCGGGCAGGGAGCAGGGCTCCGAGGGCATGGGCCCTCCAAGGGTGACAGCGCGAGGCTGGGGCCCTGGGCACTGTACCACGAAGGGCCCGCAGGGAAAAGCTCGCAAAAGCTTGAGCCCACGCAGAGGCTGTTAAAGGAACCAGACCTCTGCGCACAGGCCTGGTGCCCTAATGTTTGCCCTGCTGGATTGGCCTCCTGGCCGACCCAGGACACTGACACTCACTGACCTTGGGGAGGGGACAAGCCAGAGCGAGTCTCCGGACCGGACCTAATCGAATCAGAGCCAGGGATCGGGGAAAGCCAGGCGGGAAGGGCTCCTAAACCGAGGCAAGGGGAGAGTGGAGGAGCAGGGAGATAGGGAAGACGGGAAACAAAAGGAAGAGGTGGAGAAGGGGAAGTGATGGGGGAGAAGGGAAGGCCCTGACAAGAGTGCGGAGCGGGAGGGGGAGAGAGGGAGGCTGGGGGGCCTGGGGGAGGAGAATGTGGGGAGCCCGGCGGGGAGGGCCTTGCTCCGAGGAGCGAGTAACTCATCTTGCAAGCTAAGAGGCATTAATGGGCGGCAGCTTGCGGGGCTTAGCGCTGTTTTCGTAGCTTTCCCCCGAGGAGGGCCAGCAATCTGCTCTGCTGCCCGCCGTGCCAGCTCTGCGCTGCAGGCCCCGATTCCCCGCTCCGCACCCTGAGGGAAGACGGCGTCCCCTCTACCGGGGTAGGGAAGGCCGGATTGGGGGGGGGGGCGCAGCGCTGGGGTCCTCCGTGTGCCCACAGTGAGCCCGCCTCTTCTGTTTTGTCCCAGATACTGGGAGGATTTCCACAGCTGCACCGTCACGGCCCTTACGGATTGCCAGGAAGGGGCGAAAGATATGTGGGATAAACTGAGGAAAGAGTCCAAAAACCTCAACATCCAAGGCAGCTTATTCGAACTCTGCGGCAGCGGCAACGGGGCTGCGGG
>NW_006399999.1:3649500-3653916 GCF_000299155.1 Elephantulus edwardii
TATTTTCTCCTTCCTTTTGCAATTTAATAGTATCTTGAGCCATTAATAATTCTGACGGGGGTTTTTTGTGTTGGTTTGTTTGGTTTTTTTATCCCAAATGCATATGGAAATCTTTTGAGAATTTTTTTCCATCTGATTTAGTCATACAGATATATTTTGTCAAATAGCTTGTATTACCTTATGGATGTTCTTTGCACAGGCAGACATTGCTATATTTAGAAATTTCTATTTAGTTCACTCAAAACTGCAAAACCAATCTGTATCATGTACCAAAATGATTTAAAATAAACCTACATGTTTCTGGAATTAAAAAAAAAAGTATGTGAGACAGAGCTCTAAACGCTGTGGTATCCTGAGCCAATCTCACTGTCTCTGAAACACCTATCCTATTACTTCAGTTACTCTGTAAATCCATCTCCTCTGGAGTCTTCCTCTCTTGCACTGTCCCTTCATGTTTCCAAGCATGATGTCTTTCTCGAAGTACAGATACCTCTTGACCACGTGCCCAAAGTGTGTGAGCTGGAGTTTCAAAATCCTTTCCTCCAAGGATCACCTTGATTTCACTCTCTCCAGGATAAATCTGCTTGTTCTCTTGGCAGTGTGTGGTATGTTCAATACTATTCTCTAACATGACAACTCAAAGGGATGAATTCCTCTTCTATCATCCTTAGTCATTGTCCAGCTCTCCGATGTATAGCAAGGAATTGTGAAGACCATGGCTTGGATTAGGCACATCTTAGTCTCTAGACTGACATCTTTGCATTTCAGCATTCTTGGCATGTCCCTGACAGCAGATTTTCCCAATTCAATGTCTTCTGATTTCCTGCATACTGATACCAACAGTGTTGATCGTGGAACGGAGCAAGCTGTAATTGTTAACAATTTCAGTCTCTTCTCTGTTTATCATGATGCTGTCAATTGGACAAGTGGTGAAAATCTTTGTTTTCTTGATGTTGAGCTTTAATCCATATTGAAGACTGCAATTCTTAACATTCTGCAGCAAATAAGTTAGGTCCTCCTCAGTTTCACCAAACAAGGTTATGTTGTCTCCATAGCACAGGTTGTTGATGAGTCTTCCTCCAATCCTGGTGTCACATTCTGCTTCATAAAACCTAGCCTCCCAAATGATATATTCTGCATATGTTGTTGTTGTTATATACTGTTGAGTCATGTGTGACTCATAGTGAACCTATGTACAACAGCCCTAAACCCTGCTGTGCCAATCTTGTCTCTGACACACCTATCCCCATTACCCCAGTCACTTAATCAATCCATCTCATCGAGCATTGTTGTCTCTTGAACTCTGTACTTTCCCAAGCATGACATCACTCTCCAAGGACTGGTCCTACCTTGCATCATGTCCAAAGTATGTCAGACGAAGCTTCAGAATCCTTGCTTCCAAGGAGCAGCCTGGTTTCATCCTCTCTAGGATGAACCTGTTTGCTCTCCTAGTAGTCCATTGTATATTCAATACTCTTCTCCAACACCACAGCTCAAAGGTATCAATTCTCCTTCTATCATCCCTTGTCATTGTCTAGCTTTCTGATGCATAGCAAGTAACTGCAAAGACTATGGCCTGGAATAGGTGCACTTAGTCTCCAGACTGACATCGTTGTTCTTCAGTACTTTAGAGAGATCTCTGACAGCAGACATCCCACATGCAATTTGTCTTTTAATTTTCTGGCTGCTGGTACAAAAAGTGCTAATTGTGGAGCCAAGCAAACTAAAGCTGTTAATAATCTCAATCTCTTCGTCATTTATCATGATGCTGCCAGTGGGCCCAGTGTTGAGAATCTTTGTTTTCTTGATGTTGAGCTTCAATCTATATTGAAGGCTCCAGTCCTTGACCTTCGTCAACAAGCACTTCAGGTCCTCCTCCGTTTCAGCAAGCAGGGTTGTGCCATCTGCATGTTGTTGTTGTTGTTGTTAAGTGCCATCGAGTCATAGGTGACTCATAGCGAACCTATGAATGAAAGTACTCTACACTTGCGTGACTTTCATCTTTTTTCCAGGTTCATAGGGTTTCCAGAGGCAAGCTATTTATGCAAGTGGATGCTGCTACTGTTTACAAGCTTTTTTTAATCGGTGAGTTCCACCCAACACTGTCCACCATGGGTAACCATATTGCATTTGACACATCAGTGTCACGGTGTTCAGCTTCACAGCAACCACACGTTACCTCTGTACAACAAGTGGACATGCCAAGGCTATATGACCTAGAAGAATGTTTGACGAAAAACAATGAAAAACTGAAATACTGAAGTGGATGGCCATGCCTGGAGCATAGGTGTGTGTCTCTCCTGAGTCTCACTGTCAGCTGGATAGATACATGCAGCCTTGGCCTCTCGGGCCTGGAAGGAGAGGCAAGTTGGGAACGCTAGGGCATTTTTGGCTTTCTTTTTGCCCCAAGTGGGTGGTCACAGAACAGACTGGCTAGATGAATTAGGGGTCTCTGGCCCAGAGTTTGCCAGTGTTTGAGTGTGCCGAAATTAAAAAATACTGTGTCATCTGCATAACACAAATTATTGATGAGTCTTCCTCCAATCCTGATGCCACGTTTCTCCTCATAGAGCCCAGCCCCCAGATAATCTGTTCTGCATATAGATTGAACAGGTATGGAGATAGGACAGATGGCTGGGATACACCCTTCTCAATTTTTAACCATGCAATATTTCCTTGCCATATTCTGACGACTAACTGTTGGTTCAAATATAGATTTTGCCTCTGAAAAAATTGGCAAAAAACAAGGCCCCAGGAATTTATGGCATACCAATTGTCATATTTCAGCAGATTCTGCCCTGGATGTGTTCACCAAGTTGTGCCAAGAAATTTGGAGGACAACCACATAGCCAACTGACTGGAAGAGATCTATATTTGTTCCCATTCCAAAGAAAGATAACCCGACAGAACAATATCATTGCTATCACATGCAAGCAAGATTTTGATAAAGATTATTCAACAGAGAACTGCCTAAAGTGCAGCGTGGGCTTCAAAGGGGCCGGAGTACTAGGGATAATATAGCTAACGTTAGATGGATCTTGGCTGAAAGCAAAGAGTACCAGAGGAATGCCTATCTGTGTTCTATTGACTCTGCAAAGGCATTTGGCGTGTGGATTCCAACCAATTGTGGCCGATTTTGAGAAGAAAGGGAATCCCAGAACTTGTGTTCTGCATAAAGACTGAAAAAGTATGAAGATAGGATGCATCCCTAACTTATACCTATCTTTTCATTTTTGAACCGTGCTGTCTTTCCTTGATGTGTTCTGACAACTGCTTGCTGGACCAAGTATAGATTTTGCATAAGCACAATTAAGTGTTCTGGGATTCCATAAATTCCTGAGGCTTTGTTTTATACCAATTCCTTCAGCGAAGTCTGAATTTCCTCCTTCAACACTGTTGTGTGGTGTTGTTGTTAACTGTTGTCTAGTTGTAGATGACTCACAGCAACCCTACAAATGAAAGACCTGAACACTTGTATAACTTTCATCGTTTCCCCAAGTTCATAGAGTTTCGAGAGGTAAGCTATTTTGGAAGTGGATGCCACTCCTGCTTCCAAGCGTAATTTAATCTGGAGCTCCACCAAACACTGTCCACCATGGGTAACCATTATTGCATTTGATACATCAGTGTCACGATGTTTAACATCACAGCAACCATGAGTTACCTCTGTACAGCAAATGTACAGACCAGTGCTATACCACTTAGAAGAATGTTTTACCAAAAACAATTAAAGCCAGGCCTGAAGGCGGCAGATTAAAATCACCCACCTTTGATTTGGTAGTATAGCTTTCTATACTTGATAATAAGCTGTTTCATGAAATTCTTCCGTGTCAGACAGTTCTTTTTGATACAGTGACTCTGTGTACTAATTCCATCCTCTTAGATGCATCCTGTCCATAGCATTAAGTATTGCAACTCGAGACTTGAATTTCTTCTTCAGTTGCTTTAGCTTAAGAAATGCCAAGCTAGTTTGACCCTTTTAATTTTTTTCACTCCAGTTCTCTGCACATTTTATTATAATATTTTGCTTTGTCTTCTTGAGCTGCCCTTTGAAATCTTCTGTTCAGCTCCTTAACTTCTGTATTTCTTCCCTTTGCTTTGGCTTCTCAGTGCTCTAGTGCAATATTCAGTGTATTCTAATGTCCATCTTGGTCTTTTCTTCTTCCTCTCTCTTTGTGATGACCGTTTGCATTCTTCATGGATGATATTCTTGATATCCTCCCACAGCTCATCTGGTCTTCATTCATTCATTAGTATTGAAGGCCCCAAACCTGTTCCTGAGATGGTTTTTAAATTCCAGTGGGATAGAGTCAATGTCATACTTTTTTTTAAATTAAATTTTATTAGTTTTAATGAACATTTACAGAGATTTTGGGTTTTCATTCATTCATTGTTGCACTGTTTTCTCCACCCTCA
>NW_006399999.1:3655650-3664102 GCF_000299155.1 Elephantulus edwardii
AGCAATTGAATGTTAAGTTGCATTGTTGTTGTTAGTATTACCTTCGAGTCTAAACCATCTCATAGCTGACCATCCCATGAGTTTTATAAGCATTTATATTTTATAGGCACAGGAGGAGATTACTCATCTTTCTCCCATGGAGCAGCTGGTGGATTTGAACCACGTGTCTTTGGTTTGGCAGTTTGCAATGTCATACTTTTGTTCTTTTGGGTTTGATTTACTTATCTTTAGCTTCAGTTTGAGCTTGCATATGAGTAGTTGATGGCCTGTTCCAAGATCAGCACCTGGCCTAATTTTCACAGTTATTATTGAACTTCTCCAAAACTTTTTCTTCCACAAATGTAGTAAATTTGATTCCTGTATAGACCTTCATGTGTGTAGTTATTGTTTGTGTTTCTTATAAAGGGCATTTGCATTGAATAAATAATTGGTTGTACAGAATTCTATAATCCTACCTCCAACCTCATTTCTGTCACCAAGTCCATGTTTTCCTACTACAAATCCTTCTTCCCTGTTCCCAACTTTCGGATTGCAGTCATCCATTATTATTAATATATCTGGAGTGCATGTTTGATCAATTTTTCAACTGCAGAAGTTCATAGAAATCATTTATTTCCTCCTTTTTGGCTCTGGTTGTTGTTGCATATATTTGAATGATAATGCTATTTCCAGACTTCCTTGTATGTGTATGGATAATATCCTGTCGTTCACAACATTGTATTTCAAAATGGATCTAGAAATGACCCTTTTACCTATGAAAGCAACCCCATTTTTCCTCACCTTTTCATCTCCAGCATAGTAGATCATATGATTGTCTGATTCATGTCAACCCATCTCATTTAGCCAATACCTAGTATTTCAGTATTTATGCATTTCATTTCTTTCTTAACAATGTCCAGTTTTCCTACATTCATGATTCTCACATTCCACGTTCCAATCACTAGTGTCTGCTTAAAACTGTTTGTCATCCTTTGTGTTTCTAACATTGAAGGCTCAGTCTCATTTGCTGTATCTGGTCGTGGTTGTTGTTTTCAAGTGTTGTCGAGTCATAGACGACTCACAGTGACCCTATGAACGAAAGACCTGAACACTTGTACAACATACACCACTTCTCCAAGTTCTTGGGGTTTCTGGAGACAAGCTATTTCAGAAGTGAATGCCGCTCCTGCTTCCAAGCTTGTTTTGATTAGGGAGCTCCACCAAACACTGTCCACCATGCATAACCATTGTCACATTTGACACATCAGAGTCACAGTGTTCAGCAACACAGCAACCACAAATTACTGCTATACAGCAAATGGACAGACTAGTGTTATGTCACTTAGACGAATGTTTGACCAAAACAATTAAAACCAGGCCTGAGGACCACAGATTAAAATAATTCACCTTCAACTTGGTAGCATCACTTTCTGTCCACTAGGCCAACTGCATTCTCTCTATGATGTTGTTGTTGTTGTTGTTGTTGTTAAGTGGGAAAGCTTTAGCTCTTGGAGGTTAAACCATGCCTTGGTTTTTAAATCCAGCTTGGAGAAACAATGAAAGTTATGTAAGTGTTCAGGTCTTTGGTTCATAGGGTCACTATGAGTCTATATCTGGTAGTCTACTCTAAATGTGTTCTATTGTGCTCTATTTCACGTAGAGTTATCAAAGGCCTTCTATTTCAGAAGTCGACATTTGTCTTTATAACAACTTTTGGGATTCACTTTATTTTATTAGTCCTTTTTATTGCATACAACAATTATATATAAACTCTCAGGTTAACATGTATTAACCCTGCTATATGCAAGTACAGTGTCAAGAGTTGTAAGCAGCTTACCTAGTCTAATTTTCATTTCAACCTGCATTACAAAGAATACTATTAATATCATTAAATAACATTGAGGAGTTAGTAAAGTACAGAGACATAAGATCTCACACAGATGGAATAAAGAGTCAGACGGACATAGGCAGTCTGATTCCAGAGTCCAGGGTTATATATCCCGTGTTTGCATATGAGTAGTTGATGAGTTGTATGAGTTGATTAGTAGTAGTTTAACTTACATATGAGTAGTTGATGGTCTATTCCACAATAAACACCTGGTCTAGTTTTCACTGCTGATACTGAACTTCTCCAACGATTCCTTCCACAGATGTAATAGACCTGATTCCTGTGTATACCATCAGTGAAATACATGTGTACAGCCTGCAATTATGTTTCTTATAAAAGATATTTGCAATAAATAAATCATGGATTGTGCAGAATTCTATAATTCTGTCCTAGCCTCATTTCTGTCATCAAGTCCATGTTCTCCAACTACTGATCCTTCTTCCTGGTTCCCAACTTTTGTTTTCTTACTTTTTCATCTCTAGTATAGTAGACCATATGAACGTCTGATTCAAAATGTCCCGTGCCAATACATCTCATTTTACCAATACCTAATATATCAATATTTATGCATTCCGTTTCTTTATTAACAATGTCTAGTTTTCCTACATACATTCTTCTCAAGTTCGACCTTTCAGTCATTAGTTTCTGCTTACAACTGTTCCTCCTCCTTTGTTTTTCCAAATTTGACAGCTCAGCCTCAGTTGCCTCATATGTTTGTCTACTTTAAGTGTGCTCTATTGTACATAGGGTTTTCGAAGGCCTGTTGTGTTTTTGAAGTGATGGCCAATCCTTCTTCCTACTCTGTTTTAATTTGAATGCTCAGCTGTAGAACAGAATCGGACAGACAAGCATTTTACAGAAAGGAGCAGATGAAATACACTTCACCTTACAGAAATAACCAATATATTCATGTCTCCCCACCTTATCACATGTGTCTTGTCCCTTACCTTTCCCTGTGACATTAGCATCCCTTGCACTCTCACTTACCTTGTTCAGCATCTCCCTTCTCCCAGCCATCTCTTGATAAGATGACTTAACAAAGCAGATGAAATTCTTGGAGAATGGGTATTACATGATTATGGAGATTAGAGGGCATTCTGGGATCCCGCTGTGTGTGCATTATGTGTATAGATGTTAACTAAGGATATATTGTGCTTTTAATCATAATACAATGCCCTTCCTTTCTCTTAGGGTGATTTTCAATTTGAAATCTGTTTTATTGGGTATTAACATTGCTACTCTAGCTTTCTTGTTAAAAAATTTTTTAATTATAATTTTAAAGAAAGTTTACACAAAAGTTGGATTTTCAATCATTCATTGTTGCACTTTCTCTCCCCTTTCCCTTACCTCTGTCCTCCCTCCCAGTCTTCTTCGCAATATACCTCTTATTCTGGACTTTTGTCATATATATATATATATATAATGCCTAATCATATATTCCTTTTAATGAATTCTTTACTTCATCTTTTCCAATACAGTGTTCATTATCTATCCACTCTTATGCTATTCTCCTCCCAATATCTATGTCAGTCTTGCTTTATAACAGTGGTGCTATTTAGTATTTATCCTTTTGTGACTGAGATATTTCACTCAGCATAGTGTCCTCCAGGGTCACTCATGTTGTGTAATGTTTCACGAGTTCATTTTTTCAGTGCTGTGTAGTGTTCCATTGTATGAATATACCATAGTTTTTCTATCTTTCATTTGTTGATGGACATTTGGGTTACTTCCATCTCTTTGTTATTCTGAATAATGCAGCAATAAACAAAGGTGTTCATACATCTGTTTGGATGACAATTCTGGTTTCTTTAGGGTATATTTTCAGTTTCTCCTCATTTCTTAGAGGAGTCTCTTATAAGCGACATATTGATGAAGTGGGTTGTGGTTTTTTGGTTTAAAAAATCCATTCTACTACTCTTTTCTTCTTAATCAGTGCTTTTAAGCTATTCACACTGAGTTTAATTATTGAAAGGTCAGTTTTTATGATTGTCATTTTACTATGTTCCTTTTTCTGGTTTTGCTGCTTACTTTGATCCATCCACTTTCCTTTACCGACTCTTTGTGAAGGACCTCAATGGTATTTAAGGTTTATTGTTCAAAACGTCTTTCCTAGTACTTGCCATATTGATAGGTGGAAATATGCCAATAAGATGTTATTCTATCTATAAGAAGGCTGGCTAGTCTCACTGTTAAATTTAACTGATTTAGTAACAGAATTAGTGCACTCTTTGCTGCCAGAAATTCTTGAGCTTGTCAGACTTGCAGAATAGCACCAACCACAGCAGAGAACCAGAGAACATAGCTGAACTTGGTATTGCTACCCCATGGATCCTGACCTAGGAGCCTTTGCCCAAGTTTGTTGGAGGACTGAGGGTGGGAGGAGAGCATAATAATTGCTGAGACTAAGAGCTTAGTAACACTAGCCTAAAGCTGTGAGGCTGAAGTTCCTATGAACATACTTCAGAAGCTTCCTGACAGAAACTGACATTGCATCCTATTAATGCCTCTGATAAGTTCTATAATAGTGAGTATGGTTTTGCATGCTTTGTCAGCTACTGCAACAGATTTCAGACCCAAAACAGCAATGAAATTGGTTTTGAACATAATAGAAAAATGTGTGTGACCATGAGGAACATGTTTGACCTCAAAGGAATTGGTTTTGTACTGTAGATGATGATAATGGGAACAGTTCCCCCTAGTAGAGTTAGCAGAGGTCAGAAATGGCTGTTCCCATGCTGTCTTTGCTCTTTTTACAGCTTCCTTTAATATTTTTTGTACAATTGGTCTTGTTTTCACCAAATCCTTAAGTTCCTGTTTTTCTGCAAATGATCTAATTTCTCCTTCATATTTGATGGACAGCTTTGGAGGGTATGGGATCTTCAACTGGAAGTTATTTTCTTTCACCCTTCTATATTTGCCATCCCATTTTCTTCTTGCTTGCATGGTTTCTGCTGAGAAGTCAGAGCTAGATCTAATTGGTTTTCCTCTGTAGGTGATTGTTTTCTCTAGCTTTTAGTGTTCTATCTTTATCTTTGACTTTGGTGAATGTGCTTATATTTCTTGATGGTTTTTATGTGTTTTTTTTTTTAAAAAAAACACCTAGATCTATATAATTAAAAGTTATAAAATCATAACTAAAAAAATGAAAAAGAAAGATTGAAAGTGAAAAGATGGGGTAAATGTACTCTTTTTTTAAATTAATTTTAATGAAAGTCTATAGAGACTTAGGGTTTCCAGTCATTCATCGTTGCACTTTTCTATTGTTTCCAGTACTCTGTTGGTTGTACTCTACTCTGCTTGTATTGATTTTATTTAAATTTTCATACTTTTGTACTAATGGTTACTTTTCTCTCTTTCATCATTTGCCATGTCTTCCGTACTCACTTTTGGAACTCCATAAAAGTTTATTCCTTCTCATGGGAAAGAACATAAACTTTGTAAGTAAATCAGCATAAAATAAAAATTTTATTTTTTTTAAATGTATATTTCTTCTGCTTTCCTGACTTCAGAGTATTTGCTGAGTTCTTGATCTGGTCTGGTTCTTTTTTTTTTTCCCGCAAAATTTTGTTTTGCTTTTTCATAGGGTTTGAACGTGACAACTGTTTCATTGTTTGATACTGTGGGTTTCTTCTTGGTATATATGAGGTTTGGAAGGAGGAATGGCATACACTTCCATAGTAGCTTGCCTCCGGAAACCCTATGAACCTGGAGAGAGGATGAAAGGCAACCAAGGGTCGAGGACTCTCCTTCACAGGGGGTCTATGAGTCATCTGCCACTCGACGGCACATAACAACACAAGAACAACATATATAAGGTAGTTTCTGTAGTGTCTGTGTGAGTAGCTGCCAGTTCCATGTTTTTATATTAGTTTCCTAAGAGCAATTTTTTTTTGTTCCCTTTCCAAAGAAAGGTGACCCAACTGAGTGTGGAAACTACAGAACAGTGTCATTGATTTCACATACAAGCAAGATTCTACTGAAGATTATCCAAAAACTATTAGAACAGCACATCAGCAGAGAATTGCCAGAAGTCCAGGCTGGGTTTAGAAGGGGTCGTGGTACTAGGGATATTGTTGCTGATGTTAGCTGGATCTTGGCTGAAAACAGAGAATACCAGAAGAATGTCTATCCGTGTTTCATTGATTATGCAAAGTCATTTGACTGTGTGGACCATAACAAACTGTGGCTGACTCTGAGAAGAATGGGAATCCCAGAACATTTAATTGTGCTAATGCAAAACCTGTACTTGGATCAAGAGGCAGTAATCAGAACAGAGCAGGGTAACACTGCATGGTTCAAAATTGGGAAGGGTGTACGCCAGGGATGCATCCTGTCTCCATACCTTTTCAGCATGTATGCAGAGCAGATTATCCGAGAAGCTGGGCTCTATGAGGAGAATTGTGGCATCAGGATTGGTGGAAGATCTATTAACAATCTGCATTATGCAGATGACACAACCCTGCTTGCCGAAACTGAGGAGGACCTCATGCACTTGCTGTGAAGGGTCCAGGACTGCAGCCTTCAGTATGGACTGAGGCTCAATGTCAAGAAGACAAAGATTTTCACCACTGGACCAATTGGCAGCGTCAGGATGGATGACGAAGAGATTGAGATTGTTCACAGCTTCAATTTGCTCAGCTCCACAGTCAACACTCTTGGCACCAGCAGTCAGGAAATCAAAAAGCGTATCGCGATGGGAAAGTCTGCTGTTAGGGACCTCTGTAAAGTACTCAGGAGCAACAGTCTCTCTCTGGAGACTAAGGTGCGCCTGATACAGGCCATGGTCTTTGCAATCGCCTGTTATGCATCAGAGAGTTGGACAATGACTAGGGAGGACAGAAGGAGAGTGGATGCTTTTGAGCTGTGGTGCTGGAGAAGGGTACTGAATGTACCCTGGACTGCCAGGAAAACAAACAGATTCATCTTGGAGAGGATTAAACCAAGCTACTCCTTGGAGGCAAGGATTCTGGGGCTTCATCTGACATACTTTGGACATGTTGCAAGGAGGGACGGGTCCTTGGAGAGGGACATCATGCTTGGGAGGGTGGAGGGACGGCGCAGGAGGGGAAGACCCTCTATGAGATGGATTAACTCGGTGACTGGGGTAATCGGGATGGGTGTTTCAGAGGCAGTGCCGTTGGCGCAGGATAGAGCAGGGTTTAGGGCTGTAGTGCATAGGGTCGCTATGAGTCGCAAACGACCCGACGGCACATAACAACAACAACAACAACAACAAGAGCAATTGTCTCAGTAGATCTCAGCTAGAGCAGCAATGGCTTGTGGGTTCAGGCAACAGACCTGCGACTGGCATGAGCTTGGGCCAAAGCAGCAAATGTGGGCTCAGCAGCAAAGGCAGCAGGCTGACTTCAGATCAGGAAGTCTGTGATCTATATGCTTCTGGTTCTAGGGTTAAGAGTCAGGGGATAGGCTCACCAGTAATGGCAGCAGTGGCTTGTGGGTTTTAGGCTAAGACCTGTGACCCAAGAACTCCTTGACTGAAACTGGGAGTGCAGGCTTAACAGCAAAGGCAGTAGGCGCCTTTGATGTAGGAAGACCATGGACTGTGCATTTCTAATCTGAGTTCATGAATCAGGTGGGCTTACCAGTAGTGGCAACAGAGGCCTGAAGACTTCTGTTGTAGGCATGTAAGCCACTTATTCCTCGACCAGGACTGGGCGAGCAAGATCAGCAGCAAAATGACAGGCTGTTTTTCCAAATGCTTTTCTATCTATTGATTTCTAGGTATAAATCACATACATATCTAGATATTCCAATTGTTGTTGTTTGTTAAGTGCTGTCGAATCTAAGAAGACGCATAGCGACCCTATGAATGAGTCTTGAACTCAAAACGTTCATCTTTTCTCCAAGTTCATAGACTTTCCAGAGGCAAGCTTTTTTTGGAAGTGGATGCCAATAGTAAGTCCTTTTTGGAGGATGATGGAAATTTCTTACTTGAAGACACTGTGAGGAATTAAGAAGCCTGGAGTAATAGGGAGGAAATTCCCCTCTGTCCCTAGTTTGTTGAGTGTTTTAATCAAGAAGGGTGTTGGGTTTTGTCAAAGACCTTTTCTGCTTTTCTTATGTTGAATCATCCTTGCATACTTGTTGTGAATCCCACTTGGTCATGACAAATTATTTTTTTTAATGTGCTTTTGGATTCTATTGACATGGATTTTGTTAAAGGTGGTTTCTTTTCTTTTCACCTATGTCCATGATGATACTAGTCTATAGTTTTCTTTTTTTACAATGTCTTTACCTGGTTTTCGTATAAGAGTTAGGCTTGTTTCATAGAATGACTGTGGAAGTGTTCCTTACTTTTTATTTTTTTGAAATAATTTAAGTAGAATTGTTGATAATTCCAATCTGAATGCTAGGTACAACTCAGCTGTGAAGCCATTTTGGCAAAGCTAATTTTTGGAAGGGAGTCTTTTTAAGACCTACTCAATTTCTGATTTTGTGTTGGGTCTGTTCATGTATTCTTCACCTGTTTGTGTCAATCTGGGTTGTTGTTGTTGTTGTTATCTGCCGTCGAGTCATTTCCGACTCATAGCGACCCTATGCACAACACCCCTAAACCCTGCTCTA
>NW_006399999.1:3665707-3672075 GCF_000299155.1 Elephantulus edwardii
CTGTGGATTTGGTTTAATTTTCCTCAGCTTCAGCTTGAACTTGCATATGAGTAATTGGTGGTCTGTTCCACAAGCAGCCCCCGGCCAGTTTCAAGGAAAATTTCCCTTTCCTCTAGAGTTTCAAAATTATTGGAGTAAAACTTTTCATAATATTTCATTATTATCAATTTGATTTCATCTGGTTCTGTTATGCTGTCACCTCTATCATTTATTTGAATTATTGTGTCTTCTCTTTCTTTTCTTCTGTTAAGTGTGCCAATCATTTGTCTATTTTATTGACCTTATTAAAGAATCAGATCTTGGTCTTGTTGATGGTTTCAACAGTTTTTCTGGTTTCTATATTGCTGATTTCAGCTCTTTTCTTTTAATTTCCTTTCTTCAAGAGGTTATGTGGTTAGATTTTTGTACTTTTTGTATATGATGGAGGTGTTAATTTAGGTCATTAATTTTGTTTCTTTCTTTGTCTTTTATATGTTTGGCTATTGCTATAAACTATCCTCTGAGGACTGTTTTTGGTGTGTCCCAGAGGTTTTGATATGCTGTACTTTCACTATTATTTGCATCAAGAAATTATTTTATTTTATTTCTTTATTTCTTCTGTAAGCCAATCATGTTCCAGTAGAGTTATTTAGTTTCCACATTGATGGTTTTGTGAGATTCACCCTTTTGTAATTAATTTCTAGTTTTATGGCACATTGTCTGAGAAGATACTTTGTATTATTTCAAAGGTTTTTTTAATTTATTGAGCCTCACTTTTTGTCCTAATACTTGATCATTTCTAGAGAATGTACCATGTGCATTTTTTTATTTAAAAAAAATTATCAAAGACCTGAAAAGCAATTCCTAAAAGATCAACTTGACCAGAAACTGTGGCTACACAATGCATTACATCTATCTTGTTAATAAAATGTGCATTAGACACAAATACAAAAACCATGAAACAAGCCACCATTCTTCAACAATATGAGCAAGAATAAAATGCCTAAGAAACAACATGGATGACTTGCTAAGAATGAGATCTTAAAGCATCATTAACAAAAAGGAGCACCAATGAATAAGGGTGTTTAGTTATGTAAACTGAATTGAACCTTTGGCACTAGGAATAAGAGCATTTTGTCAGAGATCATTAACACATATTATAAAAGGGAATAGTGCCCAAGAAATAGAGTCACCAGCATTCAAAAGCAGCTTTGTCAAAGAGGCAATAAAACCCTCTACAGCATGTCTTTCCATTGTCCTTCATTGAATACACTGGCAGCAATTTTGAAATTTTTTTTTAAAAAGGCAAAGAAATAAAGGAGCTATATACCAATCATTATTTTCTCTGCTTAAAATCAAACAAAGTAAACATACGTCAATTTTGTTATATGCTATACACTGTATGTACAAGAGAAGGACTAAGAACAAAAATGTGTTTACAGAGTTCCAAGTATGTAAACCAGTGTTAGCAGTCTCACACAGCTTTCAGATGATACTCAGGAGGAGCCATTTCATAATCACTGGCACGAAACAAAGCAGCAGAATTCTTTGCCATGTACTTTAGGAAATCATGAAGATAGTTAAGTAACAAAGCAAGAGTCTTCTCATCCAGAGGTGTAAGTTCAGTAACAAAGCAAGAGTCTTCCCATCCAGAAGTGTATAGACCAATATTACTCTAATTCATACAAACAAGCTCAGTAGGTGTTCAGCTCCATACACCTGGGGCAAGGATTTCTGCATACTGAGGTGTCTCAAATTTGAGACATTATATTGAAGTATTCTTTTATCCCAGCCACAACTTCATTAACAGCAAATTGTTATCTGTGTTTCCTGAGATTTCTCATAATTTACATAATATTCAAGAATGGAATCCACATTCTTTTTGGCAGGAAGAGAAAAGAGCTGTTTTTGTCTATTAAGTCCCAATCATCAACAAGCCATGGTTTTAGTTCTTCTGGAATCTTCACTTTAACTTCAACTCTGTTCATGAATGTTTCCTCATTTTCAACAGTAGGATCTAGGCGAGCCCTTTTCTTGAGGAGAGGCTGAGGAGTCTCATTGGTACTTCCACCATCTCCATTTCTTGGTGTTATTTGTTTGTTCTTTTTTGTTTTCACTTCAACATTTTTCTGCTGTAGACCAGATGTCTTCTTTCCTGAGGCAGAAAGTGAATTGGTTTTTGGTTGAGTACAGTACCCTGAATACATCTACAAGGTCAAGTTGGCTGATTGTATAGTTCAGATGTTACTCACCTTTGAAAGAAACTTTCTTTCTTAACAAAGATTATTAATAACATCTTTGTTAGGTCGAGTTAACCTATACTTTGATGAGAGTGGTGTGTTAAAGTCTCCTACCACTATTGTGGGGCTTTCTTTCTTCATAGCTGTTCACTCTAGTTTTATGTATTTTGCAGGTCTACCATTTGGTGCATAGATGTTAACCAATGTTATGTGTTCTTGATCTATTTTACCTTTAATCATTTTATAGTTCCCTTCTTTATCTTTTATAGCAGTTTTCATACTGCAGGCTATTTTATCAGATTAGTATTTCCACTCATGCTTTTTTATGTGTGCCATTTGCTTAGAATATTGTTTCTCACCTTTCTATTTCTTTTAAATTTTATTTTATTAGTTTAAATGAACATTTACAGAGATTTTGGATTTCCATTCATTCATTGTTGCACTTTTCTCCCTGCCCATCTGGACCCCGCCCCCCAGTTCGCTCTTCTCTTTGAAAAGTAAAAGAAAAATTCTTTCATTGGTATACAATCCCCCCACCCCAAGTATACTCCACTATGCAACCTTAATTCTGGACTCTTGTGATAACCATAATACCCTATCATATATTGTTTTAAACTGTTCTCTCCCTCATATGTTTTGATGCAGTATACATAATTTATCCAGTTTCTCTCAGTCTTACCCCAACCCTGATGTCAGGCCCATTCTACAACAGTGGCACTATGCAGTGTTGGTCCTTTTGTGTTTGAGATATTTCACTCAGCCTAATGTCCTCCAGGGTCACCCACTTTGAATAATATTGCATTAATTCCTTCTTTTTCAATTCAGTGTAGTATTCCATTGTGTTAATATACCACAGCTTCTCTATCCATTCATTTGTTGATGGGCACTTAGGTTGTTTCCATCTCCTTGCTATTGTGAACAAAGTTGCGATAAACATGGGTGTGCATATATCTGCTTGGATGTCGGTTGTGGTCTCTTTAGGGTATATTCCCAGTAGTGGAATTGCTGGGTCAAATTGTACCTCTATTTGCAACTTTTTGGGATAGTGCTACACCACTTTCTACAGTGGTTGCACCATTTCACACTTCCACCAACCGTGAATAAGGATTCCAGTCTCTCCACAACCTTGCCAGCATTTGTTGCTTGCTGTTCTGTTAAATTTTGCTAGTCTTACTGGGGAGAGATATCTCATAGTTGTTTTGATTTGCATCTCTCTTAGAGCTAGGGATTTTGAACATTTCTTCATGTGCTTGTTGGCCATCTGAACATCTTCTTTGGTGAAGTCTCTGTTCATATCATCTGCCCATTTTTCAATTGGATTATTTACCTTTATCTCATTGTGGTGCTTAAGTATTTTATAAACTCTAGATATAAGTCCCTTATCAGACATGTAATTACCAAATATTTCTTTCTAGTCTGTGGCTTCCCTTTTTATCTTGTTGGAGAAGTTTTTGGATGTGGATAGGGATTTGATTCTTAGAAGGTCCCATTCATCTATTTTATCTTCTCCTGGTTGTAGATTTTTCAGAATATTAGGAAGACTGTTTATGTTGTGGATTGGGACTACTAGAGTTCTTCCAAGCTTTTTAAAATGATTTTATAGTCCTTGGTTTTAGTCCTAGATCCATGATCCACCTTGAATTGGTTTTTGCATATGGAGTGAGGTGTGAACCTTGCTTGAGTCTTCTGCAGAGAGTTTTCCAATTTTGCCAACACCATTTGTTAAAAAGGCTGTCCTTTCCCTACTTAACTGATTTCATCTCCTTGTCAAAAATCAGTTGACCATAAATAGATGGGCTGATTTCTGGGTTCTCAATTCTATTCCATTGATCTATGTGTCTGTCAATGTACCAGTACCTACTGTCTTGACCACCACAGCAGTGTAGTAGGATTTGAAATCAGGTAGTGAGATGCCTCCTACCTTTTTTCTATATTTAAGGAATGCTTTGCTTATTTGGGGCTTCTTTCCATTCCAAATGAAACTGGATATTACCTTTTCCATCTCATTGAAGAACGGGATTGTTATTTGTATTGGGATTGCATTGAACATGTAAATTGTCTTTGGTAGTATTGCCATTTCCACAATATTGAGTCTTCCTATCCATGAGCAAGGGATATTCTTCCACTTCTCAAGATCGCTTTTTCTTTCTTGTAGTAATATTTTGTAATTTTCTTTGAATAGGTCCTTTGTGCTTCTGGTTAGAGTTACTCCCAAGAATTCAATCTTGTGATTAGCTATTGTGAAGGGTAATGTTTTTCTTAGCTCCGGCTCTATATTCTCTTTGTCACTGCAGAGAAATCCAACTGATGTTTGTATGTTAATCTCGTATCCTGCTACTTTGTTGAATTGATCAACTATGTCCAATAGTTTTGTTGCCAAGTATTTAAGGTTTTCTAAGTATACTATCATATCATCTGCATAGGGAGATGATTTTAACTCCTCTTTGTCAATTTGGATACCTCTTCTTTCCTTCTCTTGTCTTATTGCTATTGCTAAGACTTCCAATACATTTTTTAATAAGAGAGGTGATAGTGGGCATCCTTGCCTAGTTTCTGTTCTTAAAGGGAATGTCTTTAACCTCTCTCCATTGAGAACAATGTTGGCTCTCAGGTTTTCATAAATACTTTTCACTATATTGAAGAAATTCCCCTCTAATCCTTTCTAGTCTTAATGTGTCTTTTTCCTCATTTCTTAGATGTGTATTTTGTTGAGAGTATATTGATTTTGAGCTTTTTAAATTCATTCTAGTAATTTTCTCTTGGTTCGTGTCTTTGGTCCCTTCACATTACTCATGATTATTGATAGGTCAGGTTTTATTGTTACCATTTTGCTGTGTGTCTTTCTTTGTTGTTTGTGGTTACTATGGTCCATCCACTTTCCTTTGGTGTTCCTGTGTGTAGACTTTCCTTGAAATTTCTTGTATATTTTGTATTGTTTTCATAAATTCCTTTAGTTTCTTTTTTCTGTGAATGCCATAATTTCTCCTTCATATTTAATGGACAGCTTTCTGAGTACAGGATCCTTTCCCGGCAATGGTTTTCTTTCAAACTTCTGTATATGACATTCCATTTTGTTCTTGCTTACATGGTTTTTGCTAAGAAATCAGAACTTAGTGTAACTGGTTCTACTTTGTAGGTGACTCTTTTTCTCATGCTCATATAGTATTCTGTCCTTATCTTTAATTTTGAACAATTTGATTATGATAAGTCTTAATGATTTTATTTTATGCTCTAGTCTGTGATTCACTGAGCTTCTTGAATGTGGATTTCATTATTATTCATCACACCTGAGAAATTTAATTCTAGTATCTCTTCCACAATTTTAAAATTGCATCTCCTGACTCCCTCATGTTCTGGAATTCCTCATATGTGTATTGTTCCTTTTCAAGTCACCCCACACAATTCTAGTATTTTCTTTGTTTCTCTTTCTTCTCATCTCTGATTTTTCTTTTGGTATGCTCCCCTTTAGGTACTTGTCTTTCAGATCACTGAATCTCTTTATCAGCTCTTTTGTTCTGCTTTTTTGTCCCTCCATCATTTTGGAAACTTCTGCCATTTTGGTCTTGATATTCTGAAGTGCATTTTTACGCATTTCTGTTAATTTTAGTACTCTGTTGCCTGTATCATCTCTGTCTTGTGTTGGTTTTAATTTTCATCTACTTTGTTATCAATAGTATCAATTTTTTCTTCCCTATTTTGTATTTTCTTCAGTAGTTGTTCATGTTCCTTCATGTCTACATACTTATTCTGGCTCCCTGTCTGGGGAATATTTATTTATAGACTCCATTCTTTCTTCAATCATTTCCACCTTTTCCCATAGCTGCTCAAATAACTCCACTTCAATGTATTTATTCTGTTACCTTGTCTCTAGGGTATTTGCTTCATTCTTTCTTCCATTATTTGTACCTTCTCTCGTACCTGGTCAAATGATTCCACGTCTATATATTTCCTCTACCTCTCTGTCTCTGAGTTATTCATTGGGTTTGAAATACGCTCCACTTTTTCAGAAAAGGCTTATTTTGCGTTTTCACACTGTTTGACATTAAGTTTGTGTTTTGAGTTTTTATTTTGTGTCAGGGCATTTCTATTGTGTCTGTGTAGGTTGTTGACTGCTCTTTATGTTTAAGAAGTTATTCATTTTCTTGCACA
>NW_006399999.1:3672445-3675065 GCF_000299155.1 Elephantulus edwardii
ATAGTGGAGTGGACCTGGGGGAGGGTTTGTAAAACAATGAAAGAATTTTTCTTTTACTTTTCCAAGAGGGTAGTGTACTAGGGGGGAGGCTTGGGAGAGGAAAAAAGTGTGACAATGAATGAAATGGAAACCCAAAGTCTCTGTAAATTTTGATTGAAATTAATAATAAATTAAAAAAAACAACAAGAAAAGAATTTTTAAAAAGAATAAAAAAATTAAAAAAGAAGTTATTAATTTGTTGCAGACTTAAAGTATTCTTTGTATGAGGAAGGACAACTTCTTATGCCAGGAGTCCTTTCTGGTCTTGTGCAAATGAAAACCCCCTTTCCTAAGGTTCTTCGACTTCTCTTTGGACTGCTCTACAACCTTACAGGAATCTCTACTGATGGCTGCTTGTCTCTTCTAAACTTCCGAATTATCATTTGTGGTGCTGATGAGCACAGAAGTCAGAGACCAACTTCCCTGGGCAGGCAGCTGTGCTCTCTATTTGGTATTCAGGGAGCTGGTTTTACATCAATCTGTTTGTCTTTTGCTTTCTTGACTGCTACTACCATGGGTGTTTATTTGGGATTAAAATAAAATGAACTTGTTGGTAACTTCACTCTTTTCTCCATCTATCGTGATGTTGCCTATTGGTTCATTGGTGAAGCTTTTACATTTTTTTTATATTGAAATGCAATCTATAGTAAAGCCTGTAATCTTTTAATTTCCTCAGTAAATGCTTCAAGTCTACTTTCTGTAAGCTAGGTGTGTCATCTGTATAATGCAGGATTTTGATGAGGCTTATTCCAGTCTTGATACCATATTCTTCATATAATCCATCTTCTCAAATGATCTCAGCATATAGATTGAATAGGTATGGAGAATGAATACAATCCGGATCCATACCTTTTCTGATTTTAAACAATGTTGTGTTCCCTAGTACTAATATTATGGCTGCTTCTTAATCTGTGTACTGGTTTCTCATGAGCAGAGATACGTGTTCTGGGGTTTCCACTCTTCTCAAGGTTAGCCATAATTTGTTATGATCCACAATCAAATTCCTATACATAGGAATATATAAGTAAGCATCTTTCTGGTTGTCTCTTATTTCAGCCAATATCCATCTAACATTAACAATGATATCCTTCATGCCATTGCCTCTTCTGGTTATAGCTTAAATTTCTGGCACTTCCCTCACTCCAGAAAGATACTATTTGCATGTGATATTAATGATATTGTTTGATAATTTGCACTTTCTATTGGATCACTTTTTTGAATAGGAACAAATATGCATTCATTATATAATTTATCAAGTAGCTGTCTTCCAAATTTTTTAACGTAGGCTACATAGCACTTCTCAGTTTACACTTGTTTGTTTAACATGTTGCTTCACACTTTTAAATGGAAACATATTTTTTCAATGTATTGCCATCATTTGCAGCAACTTGTTAAACACCTTAAGTGATATTCAATCAATTCTTGGGGTCTTATTTTTTCCAGTGTCTTCAGTGTAACTTGGACTTCTAACCTCACTACAAGTAGTTCTTGGTCTTCCTAAAATGGTTCAGTGCTGATAAATTCTTTTTTGGTACAGTGTCTATCTGTATTCTTTCCATCTTCTTTTACTGTCTCCTGCATCATTCAAGATTTTGCTCACAGAAATTTTTAGTTTTGAAACACAGAGTATGATTTTTCCCCCCTTCACTTCTTTCAGCTTGATAAATGTAGAGCACTTTCTTCCCTTTTGGTTTTCTAACTCCAGTTCTTTTCACATTTTCTTATAATACATTGCCCTCTTGAGCTGTCTTTTGAGGTCTTCTGTTCATTTCTCTTTCTTCAGAATGTTTTCCCTTTGTTTTGACCTCTCTGTGTTGTAACACAAGTTTCAGAGTTTGTTCTGACTTGGTCTTTGCTTTCTTCTGTATCTTCATAGTAACCTTTTGCTTTTTCATGGCTTGATGTCGTTGATGTCATCCTACAACTCACCTGCTCTTCAGTTATTGGTGTTCAGCGCATTAAATATATTCTTGAGACAATTTTTAAATTTAGTTGAGATAAACTCAAGGTCACACTTTTGTTTTCATTAACTTGTTTCCATTTTCTTTAGCTTCAATTTGAACTTGCATGTGTGTAATTGATGTTGTATTCTACCACCAGTCAGACCCTGACCTGGTTTTGACTGCTGATATTGAGGTTCTCCTTTGAGTTTCCCATAGAAAGAGAAAATCTGATTTCTGTGTATTCCATCAGGCTTTTGAAACTTTGAGGGAATTACAGTTACAGAAAACAAAGCTTAGAAAGAAATAATAAAATGTAATTGTGGCACAGACCACCAACTACTCATATGCAAGTTCAAACTGAAGTTGAGGAAAATTAAATCAAGCCCATGGGAACCAAAATTTGACCTTCAGTCTATCCCACTCGAATTCAGAAACAATCTCAGGAACAGGTTTGAGGCCTTGAGCACCAATGAGCACAGACCAAATGAGCTCTGGGAGGATATCAAGAAAATCATACATGAAGAATGCAAAAGATGAAAAAGAAGAAAAGACCAAGATGGATGTCAGATGAGACTCTGAATATTGCATTAGAGCGCCGAGAAGCCAAAGCTAAAGGAAGAAACCAAGAAATCAAAGAC
>NW_006399999.1:3676662-3679815 GCF_000299155.1 Elephantulus edwardii
GATTCTGTGACTGGAGCGGTGGGAATAAGTTTGAGATGGCTAGGTTGGCACAGGATAGAACAGCATTTAGAGCTCTTGTACATAGGGTCGCTATGAGTCGCAAGCGACTCGATGGCACATAACAACAACAACAACAACAACTCGACCAAAGGAAGTAAGAAAATGAATGAATTTGTCAGCAAAATTCAAGTACTCTACAAGACTTAATTTTCAAAATTTGTACATAAATCTTCAAATATCTCTATTTAGGGGAAAGTTTTATCATGGACATCTTATTTGATAGAAGAAATTGACATTGTGTTCCAGAATAGAATGGAATTGAATTGAGAAATGTGCAATTTTGTAGCATCTAATTACAGTTAAACATTCTAAACATCATAACGACAGTCTTTGTGCCAAGCATTATTTTATGAAAATATTTGTCAAACTATTCATTATGAATAAAACAAATATATTTGGACTAAAATAGTATCCATTTTAATATAAGCAAATAGTATTAAAACTATCCATTTACCAGAATCTGTTCTGAGCTAATTAAGTACCTAATCACCAGCAGAGAATATATTCTTAACAAAAATTATGATCATTAGACAAAAATCAACAGAAGATATAAGAAAATTCTAATTTATTGTTGCTGTTGTTGTTATGTCATTGAGTCACTTGCGACTGATAGCGACCCTATGTACAACAGCCCTAAACACTTCTCTATCTTGTGCCAATCGCACTGTCTCTGACACTCCCATCCCGATAACCCCAGTCACTGAATCAATCCACCTCATAGAGGGCCTTCTCCTCCTGCGCCGTCCCTCTATCCTACCAAGCATGATGTCCCTCTCCAAAGACAGGTCCCTCCTTATAACATGTCCACAGTATGTAAGAAGAAGCCTCAGAATCCTTGCTTCCAAGGAGCTGCCTGGTTTCACCCTCTCAAGGATGAATCTGTTTGTTTTCTTAGCAGTCCATGGTACATTCTATACTCTTCTCCAGCATCACAGCTCAAAGGCATCAATTCTCCTTCTATCCTCCCTAGTCATTGTCCAACTCTCTGACGCATAACAAGTGATTGCAAAGACCATGGCCTGTATCAGATGCATCTTAGTCTCCAGAGAGACACCAGGCAGAGAGCAGGACTGCACAACCGGCCTTTAAAATCCCCGCCCACCCCAGAGGCAAATGTGGAGGCCCAAGACTGCGCGGGAATCCAATTTATTAGCGTTATAAAATGCTACTATTTATTTTTTAAATTTTAACTGACTTTTATACAGAACCTGAAATTCCATTCATTTATTGTGGCACATTTTCCTCTCTGAAGCCCCCAAGTTTGCTTTTCTCTTTGAAAAAAATTCTTTCATTGTTGTAAAATCTCTTCCCCTCTCCTGCCTTACTACATCCCTAGTCCACTTTACTATGCAACTCTTATTCTGGACTGTTGTCATGTAAATAATAACTAATCCTATATTCCTTCCAAGGAGTTTTATTCCTCATCTGTTTTAATGCATTGCACATCATTCATTCCCACTTTTTAAAGTTTCCTCCCAAGTTCATTATCAGCCCTGTTCTATAACAGCGGCATTATACAGTGTTTGTCCTTTTGTGACTAAGCTTTATCACTCAGCATAACTGGGGTGAGATGATATCCCATAGTTGTTTTGTAGAGCACCTTTCATAGAGTTAGGGTTTTGAACATTTATTCATGCGTTTATTTGCTATCTGAATGACATCTCTGATGAATTGTATCTTCATATCCTGTGCCCATTTTGTGATTGGGTTGTTTGCCTTTATCTTGCTGTGGTGCTAGAGTATTCTATAAATTCCATATAAGTCCCTCACCAGACATGTCATTACCAAATTTTTTACCCAGTCTGTGGTTTTCCTTTTTACCCTGTTAGAGAAGATTTTTATGTTATAGGGATTTGATACTTAAAAGGTCCCATACATCTATATTATCCTGTCCTGGGTGTAGGTTTTTCAGGATGCTTGAAAGACTCTTCATGTTGTGGATTAGGGCTTCAAGAGTTTGTCAAAGCTTTTCTCAGATGAAGTTTATAGTCCTTGGTTTTAGTCCTAGGTCCTTGATCCACTTTTAGTTGGGTTTTTCTGTATGGAGTGAGATGTGAGTCTTCCTTGAGTTTTCTGCAGATAATTTTCCAATTCCACCAACACCATTTGTTAAAAAGGCTGTCATTCCCCTACTTAACTGATTTCATCTCCTTGTCAAAAATTGGTTGACCATAGGTACATGGGCTGAATTCTATTCCATTGATATATGTGTCTATTATTGTACCAGTGCCACACTCTCTTGACCACTACAGCAGTGTAGTAGGACTTGAAATCAGGGAGTGAAATGCTCTTGCACTGTTGTTATTGTTATGTGCCATTGAGTCACTTGCAACTCATAGTGACCCTGTACAAGAGCCCTAAACACAGTTCTAGCCTGTGCCTCCTACCTTGTTTCTCTTTTTAAGGAGTGCATTGCTTATTTGGGGTCTCTCATCATTCCAAATGAAAATGGAAATAGCCTTTTTCATCTCTTTGAAGAATGGAATTGGTATTTATATTGGGATTGCACTGAAATTGTAGATTGCCTTTGGTAGTATTGCCATTTTCACAATATTGAGTCTTCCTATTTGACTGTCTGGATCACAACAAGCTGTGGCTGACTCTGAGAAGAATGAGAATCCCGGGACATTTGATTGTGCTAATGTGAAACCTATACTTGGACCAAGAGGCAGTCGTCAGAACAGAACAAGACACTAAATGGTACAAAATCAAGAAGGGGGCCTGTCAGGGATGTATTCTGTCTCCATACCTTTTTAATCTGTATGCAGAACAGATCATCTGAGACACTGGGCTGTAGGAAGAGGAATGTGGCATCAGGATTGGTGGAAGAGTCATCAACAACCTGTGTTATGCAGATGACATAACCCTGCTTCCTGAAACTGAGGAGGACCTGAAACGCTTGCTTCAGAAGGTCAAGGAATGCAGCCTCCTATACGGATTGAAGCTCAACATCAAGAAAACAAGGATTCTTACCTACAACCAGGAGAAGATAATGTAGATGAATGGGATCTTCTAAGACTCAAATCCCTATGCACATCCAAAAACTTCTCCAACTGGGTAAAAAGGGAGGCCACTGACTGGGAAAAAGTATTC